>NC_134485.1:433020146-433242702 GCF_040206685.1 Ascaphus truei | reverse complement strand
CATAGCTCAGGGCCTGCTCAGAGTCGCGCTTGTGCAGTTGAGTGCAGCGGCGACCATTATAGACTCGCGTATGCGCAGTAGAGATTGCGCACGCGGCCCCAATATCAAAGAGCTCCGCCATGGAGTACAAGACCCAGCAGCCCCAGGGGCTGGAGCCCAGGTGACGCCAGGGAGCCAATGGAAGAGCCAGATTCACCTGCAGAGAGAGATACATTTTTTGTGCCGGGGAAGGACACATCAGTAGGAGCTGGGACACGAAGGGGGGTGGGTGTATATGTGCAGGGAGGCAAGTAGCCTCTGCACTAGGCCAGAGACCCCCTAGGCCCCAGCTTGGCCCTACTCACATGTCAGTTTGTGGTTGCAACAGGGACAGGCCTTTAGGTAGGGACCCTGCCCATTTAGTTCTTAGTAGTTCAGGGACACAGCTGCATTCCTGATAAGTGTGGTCTGGGACCAGACCCTTTCAAGGTACAGTGACAGTTCAGTATTGGATACTGTGGTGTTCCAAAAATCAAAATGTGACTATGATCACTTGTATTGATAAGTCCAATAAACGTCAGGATGCTTGTATAATGTCCATGTCTCATAAGATAATAGATATGGGATTCTGTGCCTAGTGGCATCCACTTGACCACAAATAATGGCACTTATATAACCCAAATACTAATGAATATAAGCAGCAGTTGTAGTGTGTAACAGGAATAATTACATGGCACTATGGACCATTACCTGTATCCTTTGCAGGAGCACTTCCACTGCCAAGACATCCACGGTGTGCTGTCTGTGAGTGCAGAGGATCCAATGTAGTAATGCAGCAATCAGAGCACAGCCAGTGACCTGTAAGCAAAATAACCCCAGGCAGACTCCAAATGAGGTAGATCAGCTATTTATTGCAGACTTCCCAAAAGCAGGAGCTACCGGTGGTGCGTTCATGTAGCTCCTGTTTGCTCTGTGCTCTGGTTGCTGTATTACTACATTGGATCAAGATACAGAGACAGTCTGCACGGTGGGATCATCCAGCAGGACATCGCCCCACGTGGAGGCAGACTCGTCGCGGGATCAGAGGATCCACTTTATCTCCCCGTCAGCGCGCCCGGGCGTGGACACACCCGGCAGCTACCTTTACCCTCACAAGTGCACCATCCAACATCTCAAATGAGTGAGCAGCGCTCTCATACACCAGGGGGGTTGGATGTGGGTCTCTGGGGTGCCGGGACACGGTGTGGGGTTACAGCCCTGCGAGGCGCGCGGTAGTTATATCTCTGGTCATTATAGAGTATAGTGTTAAGAGTTGTCTGTTGTGTCTCTGCTACAGTAAAGGCCTTTCTATTTTTACAAAGCGTATGTATTCATTGGGAATGTGTCCTGTGAGGGGCGCCTCCCACTGCTGGGATCCCTCTCAGGTGGAGGCGCTGCACCGGATTGTAAGTAATTCACCCCAGGCTCCCAGAGGCGGAGGCTTAGGCTCCTGTGAGCCAACGGGTACAAGGGCAGCACGGGTAGTTGCTGTGTTTCAGGGGGAAACAGGGCTACATTAGCATGGCAAGACGAGCTAGAAAAGACAGGGAGGCTAGTGGCGGCTCGCAAGGCCAGTTGAAGGCCTGAGAAATTACCTTGCTGGTTGCGGGAGTAATGTTACTCTGGGAGGGGGACTCAGCCAGTATTGGCTCCTGGAGGGAGGTCGCAGACCTCGTAAGTATTTTAGTGGGGAAGGTGGTACCATTCCAGGCTGCCCTAGCCAGAATGGTGGTGACCTTCCAGGTAGAATTAGTGGAAGGCGGTACCATGCCAGAGTACGTGGTGGTCACCTTCCGATGGGTTCTCTGGGCATTCAGACTAATAGTTACTGAATGGCCTGATGAGCACGAGCTGAAGGTATCCTTCAAGCTCTGGTAGATGTGAGAGGAGCAGTCTGGCTGGGTCCTTAGCTGTGACCGTTCACTTCTCCCAAGAAGTTGCATGGTGTGTTTATTGGGAACGGGACAGGGGTCCAGCTCGAGGCGCGGGCATGTCCTGCACGGCGGCTACAGCTATCCAGCAATCTCCCTACACTGACATCGCTCCCGACGTTTAAGGGGAACGTGCTGAAACTAGGGGTTCTTGGTAATCTGAAGCTGTCTGGTCATCCTAAATGCCGGCATGCTCCTGAAATGTATTTTTACGCCAGTTAAGACCCTTGTGATGAAAGGAGTAGAACATCCACATCCAACTGACAATTTCCAGTTGATCCCCAGAGAGCTTTGTGAGCGAGAGCACTCATCGTGCCGGGGCGGATTTGTTGGGTGTTAAACGTTGACAGCTCAGAACCTTGAGTCCAGTCCAAGTCTCCAGCTAGTCTCTATTTATCTCTTTGTCTCAGATCCCTCTGTGATCTCATGTCTGGGCCTCTGTTCCTAAACCCATTCCTTTATCCCCCCCCCCCACCGCCCCCCCTATTCTCCCGAGGACTGACACTGCGACGTTCTGGCAGCAACAGGGTTAAAGCCAAAAGTGTGAAAGAACTCAGACGTGTAACATCTTTAAGCTACCATTTCCCAATCATGGGATCCTAAAGGGTCTATTTACTAAAAAGAAAAACACCCGTCTGGAAAACCTGGCAAAACCAGTGCAAAACCTGGCAAAACCAGTGCAAAACCTGGCAAAACCAGTGCAAAACCTGGCAAAACCTGGCAAAATCAGTGCAAAACCTGGCAAAATCAGTGCAAAACCAGTGCAAAACCTGGCAAAACCAGGGCAAAACCTGGCAAAACCCGTGCAAAACCTGGCAAAATCAGTGCAAAACAAGTGCAAAACCAGTGCTAAACCAGTGCAAAACCTGGCAAAATCAGTGCAAAACCTGGCAAAATCAGTGCAAAACCTGGCAAAACCTGGCAAAACCAGTGCAAAACCAGTGCAAAACCTGGCAAAATCAGTGCAAAACCAGTGCAAAACCAGGGCAAAACCTGGCAAAATCAGTGCAAAACCTGGCAAAACCTGGCAAAATCAGTGCAAAACAAGTGCAAAACCAGTGCTAAACCAGTGCAAAACCTGGCAAAATCAGTGCAAAACCAGTGCAAAACCTGGCAAAATCAGTGCAAAACCAGTGCAAAACCTGGCAAAACCAGTGCAAAACAAGTGCAAAACCAGTGCTAAACCAGTGCAAAACCAGTGCACATCCTGGCAAAATCAGTGCAAAACCAGTGCAAAACCTGGCAAAACCAGGGCAAAACCTGGCAAAATCAGTGCAAAACTTGGCAAAACCAGTGCAAAACCTGGCAAAATCAGTGCAAAACCAGTGCAAAACCAGGGCAAAACCTGGCAAAATCAGTGCAAAACCTGGCAAAACCTGGCAAAATCAGTGCAAAACAAGTGCAAAACCAGTGCTAAACCAGTGCAAAACCTGGCAAAATCAGTGCAAAACCTGGCAAAACCAGTGCAAAACCTGGCAAAACCTGGCAAAATCAGTGCAAAACCAGTGCAAAACCTGGCAAAACCAGTGCAAAACAAGTGCAAAACCAGTGCTAAACCAGTGCAAAACCAGTGCACATCCTGGCAAAATCAGTGCAAAACCAGTGCAAAACCTGGCAAAACCAGGGCAAAACCTGGCAAAATCAGTGCAAAACTTGGCAAAACCAGTGCAAAACCTGGCAAAATCAGTGCAAAAAAACCAGCACCAGAATTATCAAAGAAAAGGAATTGAAAGCAATATAAGTTTTTCTTTTGATAAATATGGCGCTGTTATGTTGCACTGAATTTGTCACCGTTTGGCAGCAGACTTTAGATAAATAACCTTTAGGTGAATAACCCCTGAAGTGCCTTCTCTCTTTACAGTGCCTTCTCTCTGCCTTTACATGTTGCTGTACTTCTTTAAGTATTTAACCCTTTGGGTGACCTTTAGACTTCAGCACAGGTACCTTAATCAGTCCCACCTTCAGCACAGGTACCTTAATAAGTCCCTGCTTCAGCACAGGTACCTTAATCAGTCCCGCTTCAGCACAGGTGGCTCAGTCTTCGGCTATTTTTGCAATAGAATAAAATGTTATTATTTTTCTTTACTGGTTCACGTGGAGTATATATTGCTATACTCCCCTGATTTATGGTTCACGTGGAGTATATATTGCTATACTCCCCTGACTTATGGTTCACGTGGAGTATATATTGCTATACTCCCCTGACTTATGGATCACGTGGAGTATATATTGCTATACTCCCCTGACCTTTATATTCCGTGGGTTACCAGCATAATATGATGACCCTGTGTGAGGGCTATTGGTATCCCTGGACATGCTTAGTCCTCCTTCCCTTGTATTTACATGGAGTGTGTATAGCAGGGACTCTGTGCTCGCTGTCACTCACACAATCCCTGTTCTGATACACTGTGACTGTTCCCTTTGCACCTCTGTATATATATATATATATATATATATATATATATATATATATATATATATATATATATATATATATCTCACAACAAAACAAAAATTAAGGAGCGCCTATTATTACAACCTGCCTAACTGTGAGCAAGTTAGCTACTGTGTTGAGACAACCTATGGGGTGGCCAGAGGGGGTATTAATTATAAAATTGATCCTATGTTATAGGGGTAACACATGTTAAGTAAAATTAACTTTAATAAAAACTACTATAAAAAATGTAAAAAAAAAATATAAAAATATATATTAAAAAATACATAAAAATTATTGAAAAAACACCAAAACCTTAAAAAACATAGAGTCCAGTTCCAATAAAGTGCATCCAGGTAATGGCAGCCCGTTTAAAAGGGATCACAACTCCCTTGTAGATACCTATGAAAGAAAAAGAGAAAAAAACAGGCGCGCACCTAGTGCATTAAAGTAAAACAAACAATTTATGGAACATTAAAAAAGACAAATGCCCACTCACAAGTCAAACGGTAAAATAAAGCAGTTATGAGATTGGCTCTCATATGCCAGCAGTAGCGTCCGGATCAGCAATGGAGACCTGTCCTGCACGTGTGGCTCAGTCTCCTTCACCGGAAGTGACGTCCTCCCGGTCGTGTGCCCCGCAATAGGAAATCCCTCCGGGAACCACAGGAACCACAGCCTGTGCCCTGGCTTGCTTGCGTCTGGCTGCTGCACTACCAGGAGTGGGAAGGATGTGTCCGCTTTTCTTGTCTGGCTCGCCGCTCTCACACTGCAATCCAAGTAGTCCGCGATAGCTGCATTCAGTGGGAAAGTGCCTCCTCCGTCTTAGCCACGCCCAACGCGTTTCGTCATCAAAGATGACTTCTTCAGGGGATGAAGAAGTCATCTTTGATGACGAAACGCGTTGGGCGTGGCTAAGACGGAGGAGGCACTTTCCCACTGAATGCAGCTATCGCGGACTACTTGGATTGCAGTGTGAGAGCGGCGAGCCAGACAAGAAAAGCGGACACATCCTTCCCACTCCTGGTAGTGCAGCAGCCAGACGCAAGCAAGCTAGGGCACAGGCTGTGGTTCCTGTGGTTCCCGGAGGGATTTCCTATTGCGGGGCACACGACAGGAAGGACGTCACTTCCGGTGAAGGAGACTGAGCCACACGTGCAGGACAGGTCTCCATTGCTGATCCGGACGCTACTGCTGGCATATGAGAGCCAATCTCATAACTGCTTTATTTTACCGTTTGACTTGTGAGTGGGCATTTGTCTTTTTTAATGTTCCTTAAATTGTTTGTTTTACTTTAATGCACTAGGTGTGCGCCTGTTTTTTTCTCTTTTTCTTTCATATATATATATATATATATATATATATATAATGTGAGATTATATTCCATTGTATTAAGGCGGAACGGTTCTGTTAATGTTTTGTGCTTTAAATGTTTGTGACAGCCTGAAACCGCCAGATATAAGGTCACTGTTTGGTGTCTCATCTCGGCCGTAAACCCCTTTGATAATTCTCCCAATGGGATTTGGATTTCGTTGCACACACGGCACAGTTTTGTTGCACACACGGCACAGTTTCGTTGCACACACGGCACAGTTTCGTTGCACACACGGCACAGTTTCGTTGCACCCTGTTGCACTATTTTTGTATTAATACATATACACTGTCGACCCCCTAGCATCTGTTCACAGAAGCCAAAACCAAACTTTCTTGCAGTGAACTAGTAGAAGACAAAGATATGTGTCTGTCACACAGAAGAAGCTGCCAGTTATTCCTCCCCATAAAGCTAGGTCCCCAGTGCAGCCGCGCGCGCCTCTCCACCTGCCCCTTACCTGCTCCCTGCCTGTTCCTGGTCCCTCCGCGCTCCCTGGCTCACTGCGCACTGCGACGCGTCAGTGGCTACAATAGGATTGTGATCCCGAGCTGCGACGCGTCACGTGGTGTGACAGGGAGCCAATCAGAGAGGCGGGAGAGCGAGAGGTGGGGGGGAGAAGTGTGTGTGTGTGTGTGTGTGTGTGTGTGTGTGTGTGTGTGTGTGTGTGTGTGTGTGTGTGTGTGTGTGTGTGTGTGTGTGTGTGTGTGTGTGTGTGTGTGTGTGTGTGTGTAGGGGGGGCACGTTTTTTTTTTTTAGTTTGGCCGGCGTTGTGGCCCTAACCCTTCATCATGGCCGCGCCCACACAGCCCATTTTGGCCACGCCCCCGCGCCTCAGAACGCCGCCTGCATCACTCTCGGATTGATTGAAAGGCAGCAATTAGGTGGACACGGGGCAGGATATTCACTGATCGATCACAGGAGAATGTATTGATCGGTTGCATATATATGTTGTTTAAATGCCTCCAGGAATGCTGTGTTAATTCCCCAATTTAAATGAAATAGTAGGAAAAGTATTTGCAGGATTTTATGCAGTATGATATAAGGGAAAAGACAGGGTTAATAATGACGAAATGGGGTTTTAGTGAGTGTGAATGTGCTTTGATATTGTGTTTTTACCCTTTAAACCTCAACAACACTCCAGTAAATTATAGCAAGAAATTGCAAGTATTTTGTCGCACGGGAGAACTTACCATAACACAAACATATTGTTAAAAGGCTGCAAGAACTCAAATGTACATTTAAACATTGAGAACATTTAACGAGGAAATCCCAGCAATATCCTACTGTACTTTTGTTTTTTTTTAAATAAATCAATTCTGTAGTATCAGATAATACTTACTAAGGTTTTTGTTATTATTATTCAACTGTTAATGCCATTTTAATGAGTTTTAATATACGGAGCATCCTTTGATCTCTATAGCAGGATTTATCCCACCTCCCCAGCAGTGCAAGATTTTTGTAACACTTTCCTGTTTGTGATCATATGTTGCCCCTATTCCCAGCAGTTTGAGCTGCAAACTGTAACGATAGATAATTTTACATAAGTAATATCAGGATACATTGTAGCTGCTGAGTTACACTGACTGAAGGATTGATTGAAACTGAAAGTGAACCCCGGGAAGCAGGATTTTGCTGATCGATCAACCAATCGACCTGCAGCTTAGGTAATTAATTTTCTATAAAAGTATCAAAGGGGCAGAATATATTATAACACAAAATATATATATATATTTGTTTGAAGTACCCTTGGATTGCCACTTTAAAGCAGCAGTCCAAGCTGACGTTTATTTAATTAATTTTTTTCCCCTTTAACCTGTGCATCAATACAATCCAAACAATGATAAGTAATTAGCTAAGTTACTGATCGATCCGTTCTCCTGCGATCGATCAGCAAAGATTCAGCTTGGGGGGTTCACTAAATGGCAGTGCAGCAGAAGAGGACCAAAGATGCAAAGTTCTGTGGGGAAGATCATGTGACCAGGCAGACACTAGATACAATTGGTGCACTGCTAGAGAGAGGGCGGGGCTCAAAAAGGGGTGTGCCAGAGCCTGTTTCAGAAGAGGAAGGGGATGTGACTTTGTAATCAGTTGCTTTAGAAACAAAAAAATGCTTGTTACATTACAATACATTACAAATGTCATTCAGTGTTTTTTTTTTTTTTTAAATGCTGCAAGAATTTTCTCACAGTTCAGAACTGATTTATGAAAGAAACACCCATGTAGGATATTGCCTGGTCTGAAGCTTTAAAGCACCATAGACGGAACCTGAGTATCGCTCTATAAATCCATCCCACACACGTCATTCTCCCGAGCACAAGTAACAGAAAGGATAGCGCAGGCTGCCGAGCTGGTTGCTGCTGGATTGAGTTGATTTGTTCCATTGTCTGGACGCGCTGTTCCTGCCAGCTGCCGGGTATATGAGACAGGCCACTGTACATAATTCTTTCGCTACAAACATGACTTTGTTCCAATTCTTTTAGCACCTGAACCCAAGTGAGAATAATAACTGTCGGAGCAAAATTTACAACTTGGTAGGCAGCGAGTTTAAAGTGTCCGCCCGCCCCCCCACCCCCCCAGCATCCCGCGGTAACACCAATCCATCTGCTAACTCCATCAGCTAACCTGCGTTACATCAGCACGGGAAAGTGTTTTGGACATAAGAGAGCTGCTTTTAGAAAGGGGATCAGACTGAGTTGATCATGGATTTAGAAACGGATAAGAAACAGGTCAGAGGCGATGTATAACTGCGCAGAACAGACACTGAGCTGCAAAGCAGCAATTTGCTGCACATGGCATTACCAGTAACCGTTCCATGTCTGCCTCGCTGGAGGCGCTTTGCTGCTGTCCATAGGGAAGCCGCCGTGATCAATTCTCTAGCACATTCTGGAGAGTGTGGATTACTTATTTGGCAGGGATATTACAGTAACTGCTGCCACTGACACACATTAGGGGGTGTATGTCAAAGAGGATGCTGAAAACCCCCCTGGAAGTTTATGGGGATTTTGGGGTGAAAACGGCCCAAATTGTCACTTTGGAGTATATGGAGTAAGGTCCATGGACAACAGAGGATGCCATAGAAACAGCTAATATCGATTAAATAATACACAGGTCATAACTCATCAAAACAAACAGTGCTGGGAAAGTACAAAAAGCAAGACACAGATCAAGGCTATTAATTTTATTTTTCCTTTATAAGGATTGCTGCTGTATACTGTGTGTGTCTGTGTGTGTCTGTGTGTGTCTGTGTGTGTCTGTGTGTATATATATATTAAAAAAAAATATATATATATATATATATATATATATATATGTATTCCAAAAGATTGACCTAGGCGCAAGTGGAGACAAGAAAGAAAAATATAGGGTAGTATGTTCTGACAATTTAACCCATAAGAGGTACGATATGCACTCACAGCGTTGAGATTAATTCAAGCCTTGTATCCACTCTGGGATCTGGAACAGTGTAGAAAATCTGGAAGGTCCAGCAGCACGTATTTCACAGCCAAGTAATATCTCGTACGTTGCATTACATGTAGGAAGGAAGGTAAAAAACATAAAAATAGTGTAACACAGTTTAATAAATATATATATATAATCCAATAACGGTAAGTAAAAAACTCACACTTTGTGAGTTTTCATAAAACGGTTGAGAATTCAGAGTATCTCACACTCATATGGGCTAATGATGTTCTGCTGGTCTTCTAACAGTCTCTAACGATATCCATATACATCTCTGTTGTTATCCTTGTGAGGGATGTTGTATACACATAGTACAGGTGGCTGTGGGCTCTAGTGACGTCACACTCAGCACTTGCACTGTTGATAGTGCCCACAGTCTCCTAGGACCGGATAAATCCCCGTTTAAGTGAACCCTCACGGGTCTCTCACTGCACCTAATGTGTTCTCAGTACTCACGGTACTTTGGGGCTCAAAAGTTCTTATGTTGTACTCCGTTGTAGACAATCACGGCCTCAGATGAAAAACTCCTCTCCAACCCCGGCAACTCCTGTCCTCTGCGTTCGTCCGGTACCTCCGCAGGACGTGTTGACGTGATGACGTCACTCAGTCTCGCGAGAGTTCCGTTCCTCTAATCATAGCTTCGCTGACAAAGCTGAAAGGAGAAACGCGTAGGGAGTGGATTATCTGTTATTGAGCAACACAGGAACACTTGGTAGCTGTTACGCTACATGTTTTTACGTGGAGGACTAATTATTTTGACAAACAGCGAGCCCCCCCCTTGAAACCCATTTCCCAACAACCTCTGCTTGCTGGCACTCCTGGAAAGGTAAAAACACAGAAAATTCTTTATTGTCGCATCATTTCATACAATGCATTTACAATCACTGGGCTTAAGAGCTGACAATCCCGAACCCCAATACATGGATCAGAGGTAACCAAACGGGCTTAAACCTTTATTAGTGAGCCTGGTTACCCCCTCCCCGTCACAATACCTACATACATACTTGCATACACACTTACATAAGACATAGAAAAAACAGGTTCCATAGTAACTTCTCTAAAAAGAGGCTGCTCAAGGCAACGAAAAAAGCACAAGGCACTTATTACCACTATGTCAGCGCCAGCCAGGTGCTGCTTCAGTGATATCTGTGTTTACAAATGTCCCTTCTTCCAAATGACGTACTTCATTAGGAAAACATATGTGCCTCCCATAACCCAGCTATATCTGCTCCGTACCGTTTGTAAACTTGGAAAATCTTCTGGACTCAGCTGGACATGGGGAACTGACCAGCGAAACATCCACACGAGGAGGGCAAGTCCTCAACGTGGGATGTTTGTGAGTTTAGAAACATTTGCATGAATGGCAAACTTAATCAATCACCTCATCAATCACTTCATTATCAATCCCTTCATCATCAATCACCTCATCATCAATCACCTACCTCATCAATCGCAATCAAACACTTCATCAAACACGGTCGTCTACATTTTTAAGGTGAAATCCAATGTAAGGTAATAAATAAAACATTTTTTAAATCCCTTTCGTCCTTTTTATTGTTTATCACCTGCTACATCTTTTTTAAATCCTCCAACAGTTTTAAGTTCCAGAGAAATATTAACCCAAAACCCCCATTTTTTTTGCAGTGTTTCTTAAAAATGGCGGCCACCGCGATTTTAAAACCCCAGGGTCTGCAGAACATCATCGCCAAAAAAAAATAATACAAAATGTGTGCTCCGGATCCAACAGTGTTACAAGAACACAACATGCAGGGGGGGTCTGAAGTACAATTTATTACCAAATCATTGCTATAGAAATGATCTTCTGTTTGGTGTGCTGATGGAACCAGAGTGACCCATGGAAGGGTCTTCTCATGGATCTGATGGACACAGCTTTAAAGCAGGAATCCACTTTCCTCCCCTTTAAACAGCAGACATGTGGTGTGTACGTATTATACAGAGGCGCTTTAATATGCCAGCAGTGTGTTGGAGTAATTGTATAGAACATTTCCCAAGGATGTTGCCTATTATAAAAATGGTAAATGTTTAATTTGTATTTGTTTGTAGCGATGGGCACATTGGGGCTGGTACCGTGGAGCTGGTGCATTGGTTAAGCAAGGGATATTCTTACCATAATCTGAGTAATCTTGGATGTTTCTGAAGGTTTAACCAGGAAAATGTGCAATGCTTCTAAAGGCAAAAAGGAAACCAGCCCGGTCTGTGTGATGTGTTAGTCTCTGCAGCAGGTTATAGGGACAAATGTACTGCACCTACTGTACCACACTGCATACACATAATATACCTACCTCACTGCATACACATAATATACCTACCTCACTGCATACACATAATATACCTACCTCACTGCATACACAAATTATACCTACATCACTGCATACACATAATATACCTACCTCACTGCATACACATAATATACCTACCTCACTGCATATACATAATATACCTACCTCACTGCATACACATAATATACCTACCTCACTGCATACACATAATATACCTACCTCACTGCATACACATAATATACCTACCTCACTGCATACACATAATATACCTACCTCACTGCATACACAAATTATACCTACCTCACTGCATACACATAATATACCTACCTCACTGCATACACATAATATACCTACCTCACTGCATACACATAATATACCTACCTCACTGCATACACATAATATACCTACCTCACTGCATACACAAATTATACCTACCACACTGCATACACATAATATACCTACCACACTGCATACACATAATATACCTACCTCACTGCATACACATAATATACCTACCTCACTGCATACACAAATTATACCTACCTCACTGCATACACATAATATACCTACCTCACTGCATACACATAATATAAATACCTCACTGCATACACATAATATACCTACCTCACTGCATACACAAATTATACCTACCTCACTGCATACACATAATATACCTACCTCACTGCATACACATAATATACCTACCTCACTGCATACACATAATATACCTACCTCACTGCATACACATAATATACCTACCTCACTGCATACACATAATATACCTACCTCACTGCATACACATAATATACCTACCTCACTGCATACACATAATATAAATACCTCACTGCATACACATAATATACCTACCTCACTGCATACACAAATTATACCTACCTCACTGCATACACATAATATACCTACCTCACTGCATACACATAATATACCTACCTCACTGCATACACATAATATACCTACCTCACTGCATACACATAATATAAATACCTCACTGCATACACATAATATACCTACCTCACTGCATACACATAATATACCTACCTCACTGCATACACATAATATACCTACCTCACTGCATAAACATAATATACCTACCTCACTGCATACACATAATATACCTACCTCACTGCTTACACATAATATACCTACCTCACTGCATACTCATAATATAACTACCTCACTGCATACACATAATATACCTACCTCACTGCATACACATAATATACCTACCTCACTGCATACACATAATATACCTACCTCACTGCATACACATAATATACCTACCTCACTGCATACACATAATATACCTACCTCAATGCACACACACACGTACTACACCTACCTCACTGCATACACGTACTACACCTACCTCACACACACGTACTACACCTACCTCACTGCATACACATGTACTACACCTATCTCACTACATACAAATAATATACCTACCTCACTGCATACAAATAATATACCTACCTCACTGCATACACACGTACTACACCTACCTCACTGCACACACACGTACTACACCTACCTCACTGCATACAAATAATATACCTACCTCACTGCATACACATAATATACCTACCTCACTGCACACACACGTACTACACCTACCTCACTGCACACACACATACTACACCTACCTCACTGCACACACACGTACTACACCTACCTCACTGCATACACATACTACACCTACCTCACTGCATACACACGTACTACACCTACCTCACTGCACACACACATACTACACCTACCTCAATGCACACACACGTACTACACCTACCTCACTGCATACACATGTACTATACCTACCTCACTACATACAAATAATATACCTACCTCACTGCATACAAATAATATACCTACCTCACTGCATACACACGTACTACACCTACCTCACTACACACACACGTACTACACCTACCTCACTGCATACAAATAATATACCTACCTCACTGCATACACATAATATACCTACCTCACTGCATATACACGTACTACACCAACCTCACTGCACACACACGTACTACACCTACCTCACTGCATACACATGTACTACACCTACCTCACTGCACACACACGTACTACACCTACCTCACTGCATACACACGTACTACACCTACCTCACTGCATACACATAATATACCTACCTCACTGCACACACACGTACTACACCTACCTCACTGCACACACACATACTACACCTACCTCACTGCACACACACGTACTACACCTACCTCACTGCATACACATAATATACCTACCTCACTGCATACTCATAACATACCTACCTCAATGCACACACACGTACTACACCTACCTCACTGCATACACGTACTACACCTACCTCACACACACGTACTACACCTACCTCACTGCATACACATGTACTACACCTACCTCACTACATACAAATAATATACCTACCTCACTGCATACAAATAATATACCTACCTCACTGCATACACACGTACTACACCTACCTCACTGCACACACACGTACTACACCTACCTCACTGCACACACACGTACTACATCTACCTCACTGCACACACAAGTACTACACCTTCCTCACTGCATACACACGTACTACACCTACCTCACTGCATACACATAATATACCTACCTCACTGCACACACACGTACTACACCTACCTCACTGCACACACAAGTACTACACCTTCCTCACTGCATACACACGTACTACACCTACCTCACTGCATACACATAATATACCTACCTCACTGCACACACACGTACTACACCTACCTCACTGCACACACACATACTACACCTACCTCACTGCACACACACGTACTACACCTACCTCACTGCATACACATAATATACATACCTCACTGCACACACACGTACTACACCTACTGTACCTCACTGCATACAAATAATATACTTACCTCACTGCATACACACGTACTACACTTACCTCAATGCACACACACGTACTACACCTACCTCTCTGCACACACACGTACTACACCTACCTCTTTGCACACACACGTACTACACCTACCTCACTGCATACAAATAATATACCTACCTCACTGCACACACACGTACTACACCTACCTCACTGCATACACACGTACTACACCAACCTCACTGCACACACACGTACTACACCTACCTCACTGCACACACAAGTACTACACCTTCCTCACTGCATACACACGTACTACACCTACCTCACTGCATACACATAATATACCTACCTTACTGCACACACACGTACTACACCTACCTCACTGCACACACACATACTACACCTACCTCACTGCACACACACGTACTACACCTACCTCACTGCATACACATAATATACATACCTCACTGCACACACACGTACTACACCTACTGTACCTCACTGCATACAAATAATATACTTACCTCACTGCATACACACGTACTACACTTATCTCAATGCACACACACGTACTACACCTACCTCTCTGCACACACACGTACTACACCTACCTCTTTGCACACACACGTACTACACCTACCTCACTGCATACAAATAATATACCTACCTCACTACACACACACTTACTACACCTACCTCACTGCATAAAAATAATATACCTATCTCACTGCACACACACATACTACACCTACCTCACACACACGTACTACACCTACCTCACTGCATACACATGTACTACACCTACCTCACTACATACAAATAATATACCTGCCTCACTGCATACAAATAATATACCTACCTCACTGCACACACACGTACTACACCCACCTCACTGCACACACACATACTACACCTACCTCACTGCACACACACGTACTACACCTACCTCACTGCATACACACGTACTACACCTACCTCACTGCATACACATAATATATCTACCTCACTGCACACACACGTACTACACCTACCTCACTGCACACACACATACTACACCTACCTCACTGCACACACACGTACTACACCTACCTCACTGCATACACATAATATACCTACCTCACTGCACACACACGTACTACACCTACTATACCTCAATGCATACAAATAATATACTTACCTCACTGCATACACACGTACTACACTTACCTCACTGCACACACACGTACTACACCTACCTCTCTGCACACACACGTACTACACCTACCTCTTTGCACACACACGTACTACACCTACCTCACTGCATACAAATAATATACCTACCTCACTACACACACACTTACTACACCTACCTCACTGCATACAAATAATATACCTACCTCACTGCACACACACGTACTACACCTACCTCACTGCACACACACGTACTACACCTACATTACTGCATACACGTACTACACCTACCTCACTGCACACACATAATATACTTACCTCACTGCACACACTTAATGTTCCTGCCTCACTGCACACACACATACTACACCTATCTCACTGCATACAAATAATACACATACCTCACTGCACACACGTACTACACCTACCTCACTGCACACAAATAATATACCTACCTCACTGCACACATACGTACTACACCTACCTCACTGCATACACATAATATACCTACCTCACTGCATACAAATAATATACCTACCTCCCTGCACACACACACGTACTAAACCTACCTCACTGCATACAAATAATATACCTACCTCACTGCATACAAATAATATACCTACCTCACTGCATACAAATAATACACCTACCTCACTACATACAAATAATATACCTGCCTCACTGCATACAAATAATATACCTACCTCACTGCACACACACGTACTACACCTACCTCACTGCACACACACATACTACACCTACCTCACTGCACACACACGTACTACACCTACCTCACTGCATACACACGTACTACACCTACCTCACTGCATACACATAATATATCTACCTCACTGCACACACACGTACTACACCTACCTCACTGCACACACACATACTACACCTACCTCACTGCACACACACGTACTACACCTACCTCACTGCATACACATAATATACCTACCTCACTGAACACACACGTACTACACCTACTATACCTCAATGCATACAAATAATATACTTACCTCACTGCATACACACGTACTACACTTACCTCACTGCACACACACGTACTACACCTACCTCTCTGCACACACACGTACTACACCTACCTCTTTGCACACACACGTACTACACCTACCTCACTGCATACAAATAATATACCTACCTCACTACACACACACTTACTACACCTACCTCACTGCATACAAATAATATACCTACCTCACTGCACACACACGTACTACACCTACCTCACTGCACACACACGTACTACACCTACATTACTGCATACACGTACTACACCTACCTCACTGCACACACATAATATACTTACCTCACTGCACACACTTAATGTTCCTGCCTCACTGCACACACACATACTACACCTATCTCACTGCATACAAATAATACACCTACCTCACTGCACACACGTACTACACCTACCTCACTGCACACAAATAATATACCTACCTCACTGCACACATACGTACTACACCTACCTCACTGCATACACATAATATACCTACCTCACTGCATACAAATAATATACCTACCTCCCTGCACACACACACGTACTAAACCTACCTCACTGCATACAAATAATATACCTACCTCACTGCATACAAATAATATACCTACCTCACTGCATACAAATAATACACCTACCTCACTGCACACACACGTACTACACCGACCTCACTGCATACAAATAATATACCTACCTCACTGCATACAAATAATATACCTACCTCACTGCACACACACGTACTACACCTACCTCACTGCACACACGTACTACACCTACCTCACTGCATAGAAATAATATACCTCCCTCCCTGCATAAACACGTACTACACCTACCTCACTGCATACAAATAAAACACCTACCTCACTGCACACACACGTACTACACCTACCTCACTGCATAGAAATAATATACCTACCTCACTGCATACAAATAATATAACTACCTCACTGCACACACACGTACTACACCTACCTCACTGCACACACGTACTAGACCTACCTCACTGCATAGAAATAATACACCTACCTCACTGCATACAAATAATATACCTACCTCACTGCACACACACGTACTACACCTACCTCACTGCACACACGTACTACACCTACCTCACTGCATAGAAATAATATACCTACCTCACAGCACGCGCACATACTACACCTACCTCACTGCATAAAAATAATATACCTACCTCACAGCAAACGTACGTACTACACCTACCTCACTGCACACACACGTACTACACCTACCTCACTGCATACACACGTACTACACCTACCTCACTGCATACACATAATATACCTACCTCACTGCATACACACGTACTACACCTACCTCACTGCACACACACGTACTACACCTACCTCCCTGCACACACACATACTACACCTACCTCACTGCATACATATAATATACCTACCTCACTGCATACACACGTACTACACCTACCTCACTGCATACACATAACATACCTACCTCACTGCACACACACGTACTACACCTACCTCACTCCATACACATAATATACCTACCTCACTGCATACACACGTACTACACCTACCTCCCTGCACACACACGTACTACACCTACCTCCCTGCACACACGTACTACACCTACATCACTGCATACACACGTACTACACCTACCTCACTGCATACACATGTACTACACCTACCTCACTGCATACACACGTACTACACCTACCTCACTGCATACACACGTACTACACCTACCTCAATGCATACACATAATATACCTACCTCACTGCATACACACGTACTACACCTATCTCATTGCACACACACGTACTACACCTACTTCCCTGCACACACACGTACTACACCTACCTCACTGCATACACATAATATACCTACCTCACTGCATACACACGTACTACACCTACCTCACTGCATACACATAATATACCTACCTCACTGCATACACACGTACTACACCTACCTCACTGCACACACACATACGCACTACACCTACCTCACTGCATACAAATAATGTACCTACCTCACTGCATACAAATAATATACCTACCTCCCTGCACAAACACCTACACCTACCGCACTGCACACACATACTACACCTACCTCACTGCAAACACGTACTACACCTACCTCACTGCATACACACGTACTACACCTACCTCACTGCATACACACGTACTACACCTACCTCACTGCACACACACGTACTACACCTACCTCACTGCACACACACGTACTACACCAACCTCACTGCACACACATGTACTACACCTACCTCACTGCATACACACGCACTACATCTACCTCCCTGCACACACACGTACTACACCTACCTCCCTGCACACACACGTACTACACCTACCTCACTGCATACACACGTACTACACCTACCTCACTGCATACACATGTACTACACCTACCTCACTGCATACACACGTACTACACCTACCTCACTGCATACAAATAATATACCTACCTCACTGCACACACACGTACTACACCTACCTCACTGCACACACACATACTACACCTACCTCACTGCACACACGTACTACACCTACCTCACTGCATACAAATAATATACCTACCTCACTGCACACACACTTACTACACCTACCTCACTGCATACAAATAATATACCTACCTCACTGCACACACACTTACTACACCTACCTCACTGCATACAAATAATATACCTACCTCACTGCACACACACGTACTACACCTACCTCACTGCACACACACGTACTACACCTACCTCACTGCACACACACGTACTACACCTACCTCACTGCATACACGTACTACACCTACCTCACTGCACACACATAATATACCTACCTCACTGCACACACTTAATGTTCCTGCCTCACTGCACACACACATACTACACCTATCTCACTGCATACAAATAATACACCTACCTCACTGCATACAAATAATATACCTACCACACTGCATACAAATACTATACCTACCTCTCTGCATACAAATAATATACCTACCTCACTACATACAAATACTATACCTACCTCACTGCATACAAATAATACACCTACCTCCCTGCACACACACATACTTCACCTACCTCACTGCATACAAATAATACACCTACCTCACTGCATACAAATAATATACCTACCTCACTGCACGCGCACGTACTACACCTACCTCACTGCACACACACGTACTACACCTACCTCACTGCATACAAACAATATACCTACCTCACTGCATACACACGTACTACACCTACCTCACTGCATACACATAATATACCTACCTCACTGCATACACACGTACTACACCTACCTCACTGCACACACACGTACTACACCTACCTCCCTGCACACACACGTACTACACCTACCTCACTGCATACACATAATATACCTACCTCACTGCATACACACATACTACACCTACCTCACTGCATACAAATAATGTACCTACCTCACTGCATACACACGTACTACACCTACCTCACAGCATACACATAATATACCTACCTCCCTGCACACACTTGTACTACACCTACCTCACTGCATACAAATAATATACCTACCTCACTGCATACAAATAATATACCTACCTCACTGCACACACACGTATTACACCTACCTCACTGCACACACACGTACTACACCTACCTCACTGCACACACACATACTACACCTACCTCACTGCACACACACGTACTACACCTACCTCACTGCATACACACGTACTACACCTACCTCACTGCATACAAATAATATACCTACCTCACTGCACACACACTTACTACACCTACCTCACTGCATACAAATAATATACCTACCTCACTGCAGACACACGTACTACACCTACCTCACTGCACACACACGTACTACACCTACCTCACTGCATACAAATAATATACCTACCTCAATGCACACACACTTACTACACCTACCTCACTGCATACAAATAATATACCTACCTCACTGCACACACACGTACTACACCTACCTCACTGCACACACACGTACTACACCTACATCACTGCATACACGTACTACACCTACCTCACTGCACACACATAACATACCTACCTCACTGCACACACTTAATGTTCCTGCCTCACTGCACACACACATACTACACCTATCTCACTGCATACAAATAATACACCTACCTCACTGCACACAAATAATATACCTACCTCACTGCATACAAATAATATACCTCCCTCTCTGCATACAAATAATATACCTACCTCACTGCATACAAATAATATACCTACCTCACTGCATACACACATACTACACCTACCTCACTGCATACACACATACTACACCTACCTCACTGCATACAAATAATATACCTACCTCACTGCATACAAATAATACACCTACCTCACTGCACACACACGTACTACACCTACCTCCCTGCACACACACATACTTCACCTACCTCACTGCATACAAATAATACACCTACCTCACTGCATACAAATAATATACCTACCTCACTGCACGCGCACGTACTACACCTACCTCACTGCACACACACATACTACACCTACCTCACTGCATACAAACAATATACCTACCTCACTGCATACACACGTACTACACCTACCTCACTGCATACACATAATATACCTACCTCACTGCATACACACGTACTACACCTACCTCACTGCACACACACGTACTACACCTACCTCCCTGCACACACACGTACTACACCTACCTCACTGCATACACATAATATACCTTCCTCACTGCATACACACATACTACACCTACCTCACTGCATACAAATAATGTACCTACCTCACTGCATACACACGTACTACACCTACCTCACAGCATACACATAATATACCTACCTCCCTGCACACACATGTACTACACCTACCTCACTGCACACACACGTACTACACCTACCTCACTGCATACACATAATATACCTACCTCACTGCATACACATAATATACCTACCTCACTACATACAAATAATATACCTACCTCACTGCACACACGTACTACACCTACCTCACTGCATACATATAATATACCTACCTCTCTGCACACACACGTACTACACCTACCTCACTGCACACACACGTACCTCACCTACCTCACTGCATACAAATAATATACCTACCTCACTGCACACACACGTACTACACCTACCTCACTGCATACATATAATATACCTACCTCACTGCACACACACGTACTACACCTACCTCACTGCATACACATAATATACCTACCTCACTGCACACACACGTACTACACCTATCTCACTCTACACACGTACTACACCTACTGTACCTCACTGCATACACACGTACTGCACCTACCTCACTGCATACACACAATATACCTACCTCACTGCATACACATAATATACCTACCTCACTGCACACACACGTACTACACCTACCTCACTGCACACACACGTACTACACCTACCTCACTGCATACACATAATATACCTACCTCACTGCACACACACGTACTACACCTACCTCACTGCATACACATAATATACCTACCTCACTGCACACACACGTACTACACCTATCTCACTCTACACACGTACTACACCTACTGTACCTCACTGCATACACATGTACTGCACCTAAACCACTCCATACACACAATATAGCTAACTCACTGCATACACACACGTACTACACCTACCTCACTGCACACACACGTACTACACCTATCTCACTGCACGCACACGTACTACACCTACCTCACTGCATACACATAATATACCTTCCTCACTGCACACACACGTACTATACCTACCTCACTGCATAAACACGTACTACACCTACCTCACTGCATACACATAATATACCTACCTCACTGCACACACACGTACTACACCTATCTCACTGCATTCACATAATATACCTACCTCACTGCATACACATAATATATCTACCTGACTGCATACACATAATATACCTACCTCACTGCATACACATAATATACCTACCTCACTGCATAAAAATAATATATCTACCTGACTGCATACACATAATATACCTACCTCACTGCATACACATAATATACCTACCTCACTGCATAAAAATAATATACGTACCTCACTGCATACATATAATATACCTACCTAACTGCACACACACGTACTACAGCTACCTCACTGCATACAAATAATACACCTACCTTACTGCACACACACGTACTACACCTACCTCACTGCACACACACGTACTACACCTACCTCACTGCACACACATGTACTACACCTACTGTACCTCACTGCATACACACACGTACTGCACCTACCTCACTGCATACATATAATATACCTACCTCACTGCACACACACACGTACTACACCTACCTCACTGCACACACGTACTACACCTACCTCACTCCACACACACACGTACTACACCTACCTCACTGCACACACATACTACACCTACCTCACTGCATACACATAATATACCTACCTCACTGCACACACACACACGTACTACACCTACCTCACTGCACACACGTACTACACCTACCTCACTGCATACACATAATATACCTACCTCACTGCACACACACACACGAACTACACCTACCTCACTGCACACACGTACTACACCTACCTCACTGCACACACACACGTACTACACCTACCTCACTGCACACACGTACTACACCTACCTCACTGCATACACATAATATACCTACATCACTGCACACACACGTACTACACCTACCTCACTGCACACACACGTAGTACACCTACCTCACTGCACACACGTACTACACTTACCTCACTGCACACACACGTACTACACCTACCTCTCTGCACACACATAATATACCTACCTCACTGCACACACACATGTACTACACTTACCTCACTGCACACACACGTACTACACCTACCTCACTGCATACAAATAATATACCTACCTCATTGCACACACGTACTACACTTACCTCACTGCACACACACGTACTACACCTACCTCTCTGCACACACATAATATACCTACCTCACTGCACACACACATGTACTACACTTACCTCACTGCACACACACGTACTACACCTACCTCACTGCATACACATAATATACCTACCTCACTGCACACACACGTACTACACCTATCTCACTGCATTCACATAATATACCTACCTCACTGCATACACATAATATACCTATCTCACTGCATACAAATAATATACCTACCTGACTGCATACACATAATATACCTACCTCACTGCATACACATAATATACCTACCTCACTGCATAAAAATAATATACCTACCTCACTGCATACAAATAATATACCTACCTCACTGCATACACATAATATACCTACCTCACTGCATACACATAATATACCTACCTCACTGCACACACACGTACTACAGCTACCTCAC
Organism: Ascaphus truei; assembly: GCF_040206685.1. NCBI lineage: Eukaryota > Metazoa > Chordata > Amphibia > Anura > Ascaphidae > Ascaphus > Ascaphus truei. The sequence goes on along the minus strand of NC_134485.1, from coordinate 433,218,688 downwards.
TGCATACAAATAATACACCTACCTTACTGCACACACACGTACTACACCTACCTCACTGCACACACACGTACTACACCTACCTCACTGCACACACATGTACTACACCTACTGTACCTCACTGCATACACACACGTACTGCACCTACCTCACTGCATACACATAATATACCTACCTCACTGCACACACACACGTACTACACCTACCTCACTGCACACACGTACTACACCTACCTCACTCCACACACACACGTACTACACCTACCTCACTGCACACACATACTACACCTACCTCACTGCATACACATAAGATACCTACCTCACTGCACACACACACACGTACTACACCTACCTCACTGCACACACGTACTACACCTACCTCACTGCAAACACATAATATACCTACCTCACTGCACACACACACACGAACTACACCTACCTCACTGCACACACGTACTACACCTACCTCACTGCACACACACACGTACTACACCTACCTCACTGCACACATGTACTACACCTTCCTCACTGCATACACATAATATACCTACCTCACTGCACACACACGTACTACACCTACCTCACTGCACACACACGTAGTACACCTACCTCACTGCACACACGTACTACACTTACCTCACTGCACACACACGTACTACACCTACCTCCCTCACACACATAATATACCTACCTCACTGCACACACACATGTACTACACTTACCTCACTGCACACACACGTACTACACCTACCTCACTGCATACACATAATATACCTACCTCATTGCACACACGTACTACACCTACCTCACTGCATACACGTACTACACCTACCTCACTGCATACACATAATATACCTACCTCACTGCACACACACGTACTACAGCTACCTCACTCCATACAAATAATACACCTACCTCACTGCACACAAACGTACTACACCTACCTCACTGCACACACACGTACTACACCTACCTCACTGCACACACACTTACTACACCTACTGTACCTCACTGCATACACACACGTACTGCACCTACCTCACTGCATACACATAATATACCTACCTCACTGCACACACACACACGTACTACACCTACCTCACTGCACACACGTACTACACCTACCTCACTCCACACACATAATATACCTACCTCACTGCACACACACACACACGTACTACACCTACCTCACTGCACACACGTACTACACCTACCTCACTGCATACACATAATATACCTACCTCACTGCACACACACACACACGTACTACACCTACCTCACTGCACACACACACGTACTACACCTACCTCACTGCACACACGTACTACACCTACCTCACTGCATACACATAATATACCTACCTCACTGCACACACACGTACTACACTTACCTCAATGCACACACACGTACTACACCTACCTTTCTGCACACACATAATATACCTACCTCACTGCACACACACGTACTACACTTACCTCACTGCACACACACGTACTACACCTACCTCACTGCATACACATAATATAAATACCTCATTGGACACACGTACTACACCTACCTTACTGCACAGACGTACTACACCTACCTCACTGCATACACGTACTACACCTACCTCACTGCATACAAATAATACACCTACCTCACTGCATACACTCGTACTACACCTACCTCACTGCATACAAATAATATACCTACCTCACCGCATACAAATAATATACCTACCTCACTGCATACAAATAATATACCTACCTCACTGCATACAAATAATGTACCTACCTCACTGCACACACGTACTACACCTACCTCACTGCACACACATGTACTACACCTACTGTACCTCACTGCATACACACACGTACTGCACCTACCTCACTGCATACACATAATATACCTACCTCACTGCACACACACACGTACTACACCTACCTCACTGCACACACGTACTACACCTACCTCACTCCACACACACACGTACTACACCTACCTCACTGCACACACATACTACACCTACCTCACTGCATACACATAATATACCTACCTCACTGCACACACACACACGTACTACACCTACCTCACTGCACACACGTACTACACCTACCTCACTGCAAACACATAATATACCTACCTCACTGCACACACACACACACACGAACTACACCTATCTCACTGCACACACGTACTACACCTACCTCACTGCACACACACACACGTACTACACCTACCTCACGGCACACACGTACTACATCTACCTCACTGCATACACATAATATACCTACCTCACTGCACACACACGTACTACACCTACCTCACTGCACACACACGTAGTACACCTACCTCACTGCACACACGTACTACACTTACCTCACTGCACACACACGTACTACACCTACCTCCCTCACACACATAATATACCTACCGCACTGCACACACACATGTACTACACTTACCTCACTGCACACACACGTACTACACCTACCTCACTGCATACACATAATATACCTACCTCATTGCACACACGTACTACACCTACCTCACTGCATACACGTAATACACCTACCTCACTGCATACACATAATATACCTACCTCACTGCACACACACGTACTACAGCTACCTCACTGCATACAAATAATACACCTACCTCACTGCACACACACGTACTACACCTACCTCACTGCACACACACGTACTACACCTACCTCACTGCATACACACACGTACTGCACCTACCTCACTGCATAAACATAATATACCTACCTCACTGCACACACACATGTACTACACCTACCTCACTGCACACACATAATATACCTACCTCACTGCACACACACACACACGTACTACACCTACCTCACTGCACACACGTACTACACCTACCTCACTGCATACACATAATATACCTACCTCACTGCACACACACACACACACGTACTACACCTACCTCACTGCACACACACACGTACTACACCTACCTCACTGCACACACGTACTACACCTACCTCACTGCATACACATAATATACCTACCTCACTGCACACACACGTACTACACTTACCTCAATGCACACACACGTACTACACCTACCTTTCTGCACACACATAATATACCTACCTCACTGCACACACACGTACTACACTTACCTCACTGCACACACACGTACTACACCTACCTCACTGCATACACATAATATACCTACCTCATTGGACACACGTACTACACCTACCTTACTGCACAGACGTACTACACCTACCTCACTGCATACACGTACTACACCTACCTCACTGCATACAAATAATACACCTACCTCACTGCATACACTCGTACTACACCTACCTCACTGCATACAAATAATATACCTACCTCACCGCATACAAATAATATACCTACCTCACTGCATACAAATAATATACCTACCTCACTGAATACAAATAATGTACCTACCTCACTGCACACACGTACTACACCTACCTCACTGCACACACATGTACTACACCTACTGTACCTCACTGCATACACACACGTACTGCACCTACCTCACTGCATACACATAATATACCTACCTCACTGCACACACACACGTACTACACCTACCTCACTGCACACACGTACTACACCTACCTCACTGCACACACACGTACTACACCTACCTCCCTCACACACATAATATACCTACCGCACTGCACACACACATGTACTACACTTACCTCACTGCACACACACGTACTACACCTACCTCACTGCATACACATAATATACCTACCTCATTGCACACACGTACTACACCTACCTCACTGCATACACGTAATACACCTACCTCACTGCATACACATAATATACCTACCTCACTGCACACACACGTACTACAGCTACCTCACTGCATACAAATAATACACCTACCTCACTGCACACACACGTACTACACCTACCTCACTGCACACACATACTACACCTACCTCACTGCATACACATAATATACCTACCTCACTGCACACACACACACGTACTACACCTACCTCACTGCACACACGTACTACACCTACCTCACTCCACACACACACGTACTACACCTACCTCACTGCACACACGTACTACACCTACCTCACTGCAAACACATAATATACCTACCTCACTGCACACACACACACACACGAACTACACCTATCTCACTGCACACACGTACTACACCTACCTCACTGCACACACACACACGTACTACACCTACCTCACGGCACACACGTACTACATCTACCTCACTGCATACACATAATATACCTACCTCACTGCACACACACGTACTACACCTACCTCACTGCACACACACGTAGTACACCTACCTCACTGCACACACGTACTACACTTACCTCACTGCACACACACGTACTACACCTACCTCCCTCACACACATAATATACCTACCGCACTGCACACACACATGTACTACACTTACCTCACTGCACACACACGTACTACACCTACCTCACTGCATACACATAATATACCTACCTCATTGCACACACGTACTACACCTACCTCACTGCATACACGTAATACACCTACCTCACTGCATACACATAATATACCTACCTCACTGCACACACACGTACTACAGCTACCTCACTGCATACAAATAATACACCTACCTCACTGCACACACACGTACTACACCTACCTCACTGCACACACACGTACTACACCTACCTCACTGCATACACACACGTACTGCACCTACCTCACTGCATAAACATAATATACCTACCTCACTGCACACACACATGTACTACACCTACCTCACTGCACACACGTACTACACCTACCTCACTCCACACACATAATATACCTACCTCACTGCACACACACACACACGTACTACACCTACCTCACTGCACACACGTACTACACCTACCTCACTGCATACACATAATATACCTACCTCACTGCACACACACACACGTACTACACCTACCTCACTGCACACACACACGTACTACACCTACCTCACTGCACACACGTACTACACCTACCTCACTGCATACACATAATATACCTACCTCACTGCACACACACGTACTACACTTACCTCAATGCACACACACGTACTACACCTACCTTTCTGCACACACATAATATACCTACCTCACTGCACACACACGTACTACACTTACCTCACTGCACACACACGTACTACACCTACCTCACTGCATACACATAATATACCTACCTCATTGGACACACGTACTACACCTACCTTACTGCACAGACGTACTACACCTACCTCACTGCATACACGTACTACACCTACCTCACTGCATACAAATAATACACCTACCTCACTGCATACACTCGTACTACACCTACCTCACTGCATACAAATAATATACCTACCTCACCGCATACAAATAATATACCTACCTCACTGCATACAAATAATATACCTACCTCACTGCATACAAATAATGTACCTACCTCACTGCACACACGTACTACACCTACCTCACTGCACACACATGTACTACACCTACTGTACCTCACTGCATACACACACGTACTGCACCTACCTCACTGCATACACATAATATACCTACCTCACTGCACACACACACGTACTACACCTACCTCACTGCACACACGTACTACACCTACCTCACTCCACACACACACGTACTACACCTACCTCACTGCACACACATACTACACCTACCTCACTGCATACACATAATATACCTACCTCACTGCACACACACGTACTACACCTACCTCACTGCACACACGTACTACACCTACCTCACTGCAAACACATAATATACCTACCTCACTGCACACACACACACACACGAACTACACCTACCTCACTGCACACACGTACTACATCTACCTCACTGCATACACATAATATACCTACCTCACTGCACACACACACACGTACTACACCTACCTCACTGCACACACACACGTACTACACCTACCTCACTGCACACACGTACTACATCTACCTCACTGCATACACATAATATACCTACCTCACTGCACACAAACACACAAACTACACCTACCTCACTGCACACACGTACTACACCTACCTCACTGCACACACACACGTACTACACCTACCTCACTGCACACACACGTAGTACACCTACCTCACTGCACACACGTACTACACTTACCTCACTGCACACACACGTACTACACCTACCTCCCTCACACACATAATATACCTACCGTACTGCACACACACATGTACTACACTTACCTCACTGCACACACACGTACTACACCTACCTCACTGCATACACATAATATACCTACCTCATTGCACACACGTACTACACCTACCTCACTGCATACACGTAATACACCTACCTCACTGCATACACATAATATACCTACCTCACTGCACACACACGTACTACAGCTACCTCACTGCATACAAATAATACACCTACCTCACTGCACACACACGTACTACACCTACCTCACTGCACACACACGTACTACACCTACCTCACTGCACACACACTTACTACACCTACTGTACCTCACTGCATACACACACGTACTGCACCTACCTCACTGCATACACATAATATACCTACCTCACTGCACACACACATGTACTACACCTACCTCACTGCACACACGTACTACACCTACCTCACTCCACACACATAATATACCTACCTCACTGCACACACACACACACGTACTACACCTACCTCACTGCACACACGTACTACACCTACCTCACTGCATACACATAATATACCTACCTCACTGCACACACACACACGTACTACACCTACCTCACTGCACACACGTACTACACCTACCTCACTGCACACACACACGTACTACACCTACCTGACTGCACACACGTACTACACCTACCTCACTGCATACACATAATATACCTACCTCACTGCACACACACGTACTACACTTACCTCAATGCACACACACGTACTACACCTACCTCTCTGCACACACATAATATACCTACCTCACTGCACACACACGTACTACACTTACCTCACTGCACACACACGTACTACACCTACCTCACTGCATACACATAATATACCTACCTCATTGGACACACGTACTACACCTACCTTACTGCACAGACGTACTACACCTACCTCACTGCATACAAATAATACACCTACCTCACTGCATACACTCGTACTACACCTACCTCACTGCATACAAATAATATACCTACCTCACTGCATACAAATAATATACCTACCTCACTGCATACAAATAATATACCTACCTCAATGCATACAAATAATGTACCTACCTCACTGCACACACACGTACTACACCTACCTCACTGCATACACATGTACTACACCTACATCACTGCATACACACGTACTACACCTACCTCACTGCATACACATAATACACCTACCTCCCTGCACACACACGTACTACACCTACCTCACTGCATACAAATAATATACCTACCTCACTGCATGCGCACGTACTACACCTACCTCACTGCATACACACGTACTACACCTATCTCACTGCACACACATGTACTACACCTACCTCACTGCACACACACGTACTACACCTACCTCACTGCACACACACGTACTACACCTACCTCACTGCACACACACGTACTACACCTACCTCACTGCACACACATAATATACCTACCTCACTTCATACACATAATATACCTACCTCACTGCATACAAATAATATACCTACCTCACTGCACACACACGTACTACACCTACCTCACTGCATACACATAATATACCTACCTCACTGCACACACACGTACTACACCTACCTCACTGCACACACACGTACTACATCTACCTCACTGCATACACATAATATACCTACGTCACTGCACACACACGTACTACACCTACCTCACTGCATACACATAATATACCTACCTCACTGCACACACACGTACTACACCTATCTCACTCTACACACGTACTACACCTACTGTACCTCACTGCATACACACGTACTGCACCTACCTCACTGCATACACACAATATACCTAACTCACTGCATACACACACGTACTACACCTACCTTACTGCACACACGCACTACACCTACCTCACTGCACACACACGTACTACACCTATCTCACTGCACGCACACGTACTACACCTACCTCACTGCATACACATAATATACCTACCTCACTGCATACACACGTACTATACCTACCTCACTGCATACACATAATATACCTACCTCACTGCACACACACGTACTACACCTACCTCACTGCATACACATAATATACCTACCTCACTGCACACACACGTACTACACCTATCTCACTGCATACACATAATATACCTACCTCACTGCATACACATAATATACCTACCTCACTGCATACAAATAATATACCTACCTCACTGCATACACACGTACTACACCTACCTCACTGCATACACATAATATACCTACCTCACTGCATACACATAATATACCTACATCACTGTATACACATAATATACCTACCTCACTGCATACACATAATATACCTACCTCACTGCATAAAAATAATATACCTACCTCACTGCATACAAATAATATACCTACCTCACTGCATACACAAAATATACCTACCTCACTGCATACACATAATATACCTACCTCACTGCACACACACGTACTACAGCTACCTCACTGCATACAAATAATACACCTATCTCACTGCACACACACGTACTACACCTACCTCACTGCACACACACGTACTACACCTACCTCACTGCACACACACGTACTACACCTACTGTACCTCACTGCATACACACACGTACTGCACCTACCTCACTGCACACACACATATACTACACCTACCTCACTGCACACACGTACTACACCTACCTCACTGCACACACACACACGTACTACACCTACCTCACTGCATACACATAATATACCTACCTCACTGCACACACACGTACTACACTTACCTCACTGCACACACACGTACTACACCTACCTCTCTGCACACACATAATCTACCTACCTCACTGCACACACACGTACTACACTTACCACACTGCACACACACGTACTACACCTACCTCACTGCATACACATAATATACCTACCTCATTGCACACACATACTACACCTACCTCACTGCACAGATGTACTACACCTACCTCACTGCATACACGTACTACACCTACCTCACTGCATACAAATAATACACCTACCTCACTGCATACACACGTACTACACCTACCTCACTGCATACAAATAATATACCTACCTCACGCATACAAATAATATACCTACCTCACTGCATACAAATAATATACCTACCTCACTGCATACAAATAATGTACCTACCTCACTGCACACACACGTACTACACCTACCTCACTGCATACACATGTACTACACCTACCTCACTGCATACACACATACTACACCTACCTCACTGCATACACATAATACACCTACCTCCCTGCACACACACGTACTACACCTACCTCACTGCACACACACATACTACACCTACCTCACTGCATACACATAATACACCTACCTCCCTTCACACACACGTACTACACCTACCTCACTGCACACACACGTACTACACCTACCTCACTGCACACACACATACTACACCTACCTAACTGCACACACACGTACTACTCCTTCCTCACTGCACACACACATACTACACCTACCTCACTGCATACAAATAATATACCTACCTCACGCATACAAATAATATACCTACCTCACTGCATACAAATAATATATCTACCTCACTGCATACAAATAATGTACCTACCTCACTGCACACACACGTACTACACCTACCTCACTGCATACACATGTACTACACCTACCTCACTGCATACACACGTACTACACCTACCTCACTGCATACACATAATACACATACCTCCCTGCACACACACGTACTACACCTACCTCACTGCACACACACATACTACACCTACCTCACTGCATACACATAATACACCTACCTCCCTGCACACACACGTACTACACCTACCTCACTGCACACACACGTACTACACCTACCTCACTGCACACACACATACTACACCTACCTAACTGCACACACACGTACTACACCTTCCTCACTGCACACACACATACTACACCTACCTAACTGCACACACACATACTACACCTACCTCACTGCACACACACATACTACACCTACCTAACTGCACACACACGTACTACACCTACCTCACTGCACACACACATAATATACCTACCTAACTGCACACACACGTAATACACATACCTCACTGCATACACATAATACACCTACCTCCCTGCACACACGCGTACTACACCTACCTCACTGCACACACACGTACTACACCTACCTCCCTGCACACACACGTACTACACCTACCTCACTGCACACACACGTACTACACCTACCTCACTGCACACACACATACTACACCTACCTCACTGCATACAAATAATATACCTACCTCACTGCAAACACACGTACTACACCTACCTCACTGCACACACACGTGCTACACCTACCTCACTGCACACACGTACTACACCTACCTCACTGCATACACATAATATACCTACCTCACTTTACACACACGTACTACACTTACCTCACTGCACACACACGTACTACACCTACCTCTCTGCACACACATAATATACCTACCTCACTGCACACACACGTACTACACTTACCTCACTGCACACACACGTACTACACCTACCTCACTGCATACACATAATATACCTACCTCATTGCACACACGTACTACACCTACCTCACTGCACAGACGTACTACACCTACCTCACTGCATACACGTACTACACCTACCTCACTGCATACAAATAATACACCTACCTCACTGCATACACACGTACTACACCTACCTCACTGCATACAAATAATATACCTACCTCACGCATACAAATAATATACCTACCTCACTGCATACAAATAATATACCTACCTCACTGCATACAAATAATGTACCTACCTCACTGCACACACATGTACTACACCTACCTCACTGCATACACACGTACTACACCTACCTCACTGCATACACATAATACACCTACCTCCCTGCACACACACGTACTACACCTACCTCACTGCACACACACATACTACACCTACCTCACAGCATACACATAATACACCTACCTCCGTGCACACACACGTACTACACCTACCTCACTGCACACACACGTACTACACCTACCTCACTGCACACACACATACTACACCTACCTAACTGCACACACACGTACTACACCTACCTCACTGCACACACACATACTACACCTACCTAACTGCACACACACATACTACACCTACCTCACTGCACACACACATACTACACCTACCTAACTACACACACACGTACTACACCTACCTCACTGCACACACACACATAATATACCTACCTAACTGCACACACACGTAATACACATACCTCACTGCATACACATAATACACCTACCTCCCTGCACACACACGTACTACACCTACCTCACTGCACACACACGTACTACACCTACCTCACTGCACACACACATACTACACCTACCTCACTGCACACACACGTACTACACCTACCTCACTGCACACACACATACTACACCTACCTCACTACATACAAATAATATACCTACCTCACTGCAAACACACGTACTACACCTACCTCACTGCACACACACGTACTACACCTACCTCACTGCATACAAATAATATACCTACCTCACTGCAAACACACGTACTACACCTACCTCACTGCATACAAATAATATACCTACCTCACTGTACACACACGTACTACACCTACCTCACTGCACACACACGTACTACAGCTACCTCACTGCACACACACGTACTACACCTACCTCACTGCACACACACACACCTACCTCACGGCATACAAATAATAGACCTACCTCACTGCATACACACGTACTACACCTACCTCACTGCATACAAATAATATACCTACCTCCCTGCACACACACCTGTACTACACCTACCTCACTGCACACACACGTACTACAGCTACCTCACTGCACACACACGTACTACACCTACCTCACTGCACACACACGTACTACACCTACCTCACTGCATACAAATAATACACCTACCTCACTGCACACTCACGTACTACACTTACATCACTGCATACAAATAATATACCTACCTCACTGCACACACGTACTACACCTACCTCACTGCATACAAATAATATACCTACCTCACTGCACACACGTACTACATCTACCTCACTGCACACACACGAACTACACCTACCTCACTGCATACACATAATATACCTACCTCACTGCATACACATGTACTGCAGCTACCTCACTGCATACAAATAATACACCTACCTCACTGCACACACACGTACTACACCTACTTACTGCATACACACGTACTACACCTACCTCACTGCATACACACGTACTACACCTACCTCACTGCATACACACGTACTACACCTACCTCACTGCACACACACGTACTACACCTACCTCACTGCACACACACATACTACACCTACCTCATTGCACACACACGTACTACACCTACCTCACTGCATACACACGTACTACACCTACCTCAATGCATACACACGTACTACACCTACCTCACTGCACACACACGTACTACACCTACCTCACTGCATACAAATAATATACCTACCTCACTGCATACAAATAATGTACCTACCTCACTGCACACACATGTACTACACCTACCTCACTGCATACACACGTACTACACCTACCTCACTGCATACACATAATACACCTACCTCCCTGCACACACACGTACTACACCTACCTCCCTGCACACACACATACTACACCTACCTCACAGCATACATATAATACACCTACCTCCGTGCACACACACGTACTACACCTACCTCACTGCACACACACGTACTACACCTACCTCACTGCACACACACATACTACACCTACCTAACTGCACACACACATACTACACCTACCTCACTGCACACACACATACTACACCTACCTAACTGCACACACACATACTACACCTACCTCACTGCACACACACATACTACACCTACCTAACTGCACACACACGTACTACACCTACCTCACTGCACACACACACATAATATACCTACCTAACTGCACACACACGTAATACACATACCTCACTGCATACACATAATACACCTACCTCCCTGCACACACACGTACTACACCTACCTCACTGCACACACACGTACTACACCTACCTCACTGCACACACACGTACTACACCTACCTCACTGCACACACACGTACTACACCTACCTCACTGCACACACACATACTACACCTACCTCACTACATACAAATAATATACCTACCTCACTGCAAACACACGTACTACACCTACCTCACTGCACACACACGTACTACACCTACCTCACTGCATACAAATAATATACCTACCTCACTGCAAACACACGTACTACACCTACCTCACTGCATACAAATAATATACCTACCTCACTGTACACACACGTACTACACCTACCTCACTGCACACACACGTACTACAGCTACCTCACTGCACACACACGTACTACACCTACCTCACTGCACACACACACACCTACCTCACGGCATACAAATAATAGACCTACCTCACTGCATACACACGTACTACACCTACCTCACTGCATACAAATAATATACCTACCTCCCTGCACACACACCTGTACTACACCTACCTCACTGCACACACACGTACTACAGCTACCTCACTGCACACACACGTACTACACCTACCTCACTGCACACACACGTACTACACCTACCTCACTGCATACAAATAATACACCTACCTCACTGCACACTCACGTACTACACTTACATCACTGCATACAAATAATATACCTACCTCACTGCACACACGTACTACACCTACCTCACTGCATACAAATAATATACCTACCTCACTGCACACACGTACTACATCTACCTCACTGCACACACACGAACTACACCTACCTCACTGCATACACATAATATACCTACCTCACTGCATACACATGTACTGCAGCTACCTCACTGCATACAAATAATACACCTACCTCACTGCACACACACGTACTACACCTACCTTACTGCATACACACGTACTACACCTACCTCACTGCATACACACGTACTACACCTACCTCACTGCATACACACGTACTACACCTACCTCACTGCACACACACGTACTACACCTACCTCACTGCACACACACATACTACACCTACCTCATTGCACACACACGTACTACACCTACCTCACTGCATACACACGTACTACACCTACCTCACTGCATACACACGTACTACACCTACCTCACTGCACACACACGTACTACACCTACCTCACTGCATACACACATACTACACCTACCTCACTGCATACACACGTACTACACATACCTCACTGCACACACACGTACTACACCTACCTCACTGCATACACACATACTACAGCTACCTCACTGCATACACACGTACTACACATACCTCACTGCACACACACGTACTACACCTACCTCACTGCACACACACGTACTACACCTACCTCACTGCACACACACATACTACACCTACCTCATTGCACACACACGTACTACACCTACCTCATTGCACACACACGTACTACACCTACCTCACTGCATACACACGTACTACACCTACCTCACTGCATACACACGTACTACACCTACCTCACTGCATACACACGTACTACACCTACCTCACTGCACACACACGTACTACACCTACCTCACTGCACACACACGTACTACACCTACCTCACTGCACACACACATACTACACCTACCTCATTGCACACACACGTACTACACCTACCTCACTGCATACACACGTACTACACCTATCTCACTGCATACACACGTACTACACCTACCTCACTGCATACACACGTACTACACCTACCTAACTGCACACACACGTACTACACCTACCTCACTGCATACACACGTACTACACCTACCTCACTGCACACACACGTACTACACCTACCTCACTGCACGCACACGTACTACACCTACCTCTCTGCACACACATAATATACCTACCTCACTGCGCACACACATACTACACCTACCTCACTGCATACACATAATACACCTACCTCCCTGCACACACACGTACTACACCTACCTCACTGCACACACACATACTACACCTACCTCACAGCATACACATAATACACCTTCCTCCGTGCACACACACGTACTACACCTACCTCACTGCACACACACGTACTACACCTACCTCACTGCACACACACATACTACACCTACCTAACTGCACACACACGTACTACACCTACCTCACTGCACACACACATAATATACCTACCTAACTGCACACACACGTAATACACATACCTCACTGCATACACATAATACACCTACCTCCCTGCACACACACGTACTACACCTACCTCACTGCACACACACGTACTACACCTACCTCCCTGCACACACACGTACTACACCTACCTCACTGCACACACACGTACTACACCTACCTCACTGCACACACACATACTACACCTACCTCACTGCATACAAATAATATACCTACCTCACTGCAAACACACGTACTACACCTACCTCACTGCACACACACGTACTACACCTACCTCACTGCATACAAATAATATACCTACCTCACTGCAAACACACGTACTACACCTACCTCACTGCATACAAATAATATACCTACCTCACTGCACACACACGTACTACACCTACCTCACTGCACACACACGTACTACAGCTACCTCACTGCACACACACGTACTACAGCTACCTCACTGCACACACACACACCTACCTCACGGCATACAAATAATAGACCTACCTCACTGCATACACACGTACTACACCTACCTCACTGCATACAAATAATATACCTACCGCCCTGCACACACACCTGTACTACACCTACCTCACTGCACACACACGTACTAGAGCTACCTCACTGCACACACACGTACTACACCTACCTCACTGCACACACACGTACTACACCTACCTCACTGCATACACACATACTACACCTACCTCACTGCATACACACGTACTACACATACCTCACTGCACACACACGTACTACACCTACCTCACTGCATACACACATACTACAGCTACCTCACTGCATACACACGTACTACACATACCTCACTGCACACACACGTACTACACCTACCTCACTGCACACACACGTACTACACCTACCTCACTGCACACACACATACTACACCTACCTCATTGCACACACACGTACTACACCTACCTCATTGCACACACACGTACTACACCTACCTCACTGCATACACACGTACTACACCTACCTCACTGCATACACACGTACTACACCTACCTCACTGCATACACACGTACTACACCTACCTCACTGCACACACACGTACTACACCTACCTCACTGCACACACACGTACTACACCTACCTCACTGCACACACACATACTACACCTACCTCATTGCACACACACGTACTACACCTACCTCACTGCATACACACGTACTACACCTATCTCACTGCATACACACGTACTACACCTACCTCACTGCATACACACGTACTACACCTACCTAACTGCACACACACGTACTACACCTACCTCACTGCATACACACGTACTACACCTACCTCACTGCACACACACGTACTACACCTACCTCACTGCACGCACACGTACTACACCTACCTCTCTGCACACACATAATATACCTACCTCACTGCGCACACACATACTACACCTACCTCACTGCATACACATAATACACCTACCTCCCTGCACACACACGTACTACACCTACCTCACTGCACACACACATACTACACCTACCTCACAGCATACACATAATACACCTTCCTCCGTGCACACACACGTACTACACCTACCTCACTGCACACACACGTACTACACCTACCTCACTGCACACACACATACTACACCTACCTAACTGCACACACACGTACTACACCTACCTCACTGCACACACACATAATATACCTACCTAACTGCACACACACGTAATACACATACCTCACTGCATACACATAATACACCTACCTCCCTGCACACACACGTACTACACCTACCTCACTGCACACACACGTACTACACCTACCTCCCTGCACACACACGTACTACACCTACCTCACTGCACACACACGTACTACACCTACCTCACTGCACACACACATACTACACCTACCTCACTGCATACAAATAATATACCTACCTCACTGCAAACACACGTACTACACCTACCTCACTGCACACACACGTACTACACCTACCTCACTGCATACAAATAATATACCTACCTCACTGCAAACACACGTACTACACCTACCTCACTGCATACAAATAATATACCTACCTCACTGCACACACACGTACTACACCTACCTCACTGCACACACACGTACTACAGCTACCTCACTGCACACACACGTACTACAGCTACCTCACTGCACACACACACACCTACCTCACGGCATACAAATAATAGACCTACCTCACTGCATACACACGTACTACACCTACCTCACTGCATACAAATAATATACCTACCGCCCTGCACACACACCTGTACTACACCTACCTCACTGCACACACACGTACTAGAGCTACCTCACTGCACACACACGTACTACACCTACCTCACTGCACACACACGTACTACACCTACCTCACTGCATACAAATAATACACCTACCTCACTGCACACTCACGTACTACACTTACATCACTGCATACAAATAATATACCTACCTCACTGCACACACGTACTACACCTACCTCACTGCATACAAATAATATACCTACCTCACTGCACACACGTACTACATCTACCTCACTGCACACACACGAACTACACCTACCTCACTGCATACACATAATATACCTACCTCACTGCATACACATGTACTACAGCTACCTCACTGCATACAAATAATACACCTACCTCACTGCACACACACGTACTACACCTACCTTACTGCATACACACGTACTACACCTACCTCACTGCATACACACGTACTACACCTACCTCACTGCATACACACGTACTACACCTACCTCACTGCACACACACGTACTACACCTACCTCACTGCACACACACGTACTACACCTACCTCACTGCACACACACATACTACACCTACCTCATTGCACACACACATACTACACCTACCTCACTGCACACACATAATATACCTACCTCACTGCACACACACGTACTACACTTACCTCACTGCACACACACGTACTACACCTACCTCTCTGCACACACATAATATACCTACCTCACTGCGCACACACATACTACACCTACCTCACTGCATACACATAATATACCTACCTCATTGCACACACGTACTACACCTACCTCACTGCATACACATAATATACCTACCTCACTGCACACACATACACGTACTACACCTACCTCACTGCACACACGTACTACACCTACCTCACTGCACACACACACACGTACTACACCTACCTCACTGCACACACGTACTACACCTACCTCACTGCATACACATAATATACCTACCTCACTGCACACACACGTACTACACTTACCTCACTGCACACACACGTACTACACCTACCTCTCTGCACACACATAATATACCTACCTCACTGCACACACACGTACTACACTTACCTCACTGCACACACACGTACTACACCTACCTCACTGCATACACATAATATACCTACCTCACTGCACACACACGTACTACACCTATCTCACTGCATACACATAATATACCTACCTCACTGCATACACATAATATACCTACCTCACTGTATACACATAATATACCTACCTCACTGCATACACATAATATACCTACCTCACTGCATAAAAATAATATACCTACCTCACTGCATACAAATAATATACCTACCTCACTGCATACACAAAATATACCTACCTCACTGCATACACATAATATACCTACCTCACTGCACACACACGTACTACAGCTACCTCACTGCATACAAATAATACACCTACCTCACTGCACACACACGTACTACACCTACCTCACTGCACACACACGTATTACACCTACCTCACTGCACACACATGTACTACACCTACTGTACCTCACTGCATACACACACGTACTGCACCTACCTCACTGCATACACATAATATACCTACCTCACTGCACACACACATGTACTACACCTACCTCACTGCACACACGTACTACACCTACCTCACTGCATACACATAATATACCTACCTCACTGCACACACATACACGTACTACACCTACCTCACTGCACACACGTACTACACCTACCTCACTGCACACACACACACACGTACTACACCTAACTCACTGCACACACGTACTACACCTACCTCACTGCATACACATAATATACCTACCTCACTGCACACACACGTACTACACTTACCTCACTGCACACACACGTACTACACCTACCTCTCTGCACACACATAATATACCTACCTCACTGCACACACACGTACTACACTTACCTCACTGCACACACACGTACTACACCTACCTCACTGCATACACATAATATACCTACCTCATTGCACACACGTACTACACCTACCTCACTGCACAGACGTACTACACCTACCTCACTGCATACACGTACTACACCTACCTCACTGCATACAAATAATACACCTACCTCACTGCATACACACGTACTACACCTACCTCACTGCATACAAATAATATACCTACCTCACGCATACAAATAATATACCTACCTCACTGCATACAAATAATATACCTACCTCACTGCATACAAATAATGTACCTACCTCACTGCACACACATGTACTACACCTACCTCACTGCATACACACGTACTACACCTACCTCACTGCATACACATAATACACCTACCTCCCTGCACACACACGTACTACACCTACCTCACTGCACACACACATACTACACCTACCTCACAGCATACACATAATACACCTACCTCCGTGCACACACACGTACTACACCTACCTCACTGCACACACACGTACTACACCTACCTCACTGCACACACACATACTACACCTACCTAACTGCACACACACGTACTACACCTACCTCACTGCACACACACATACTACACCTACCTAACTGCACACACACATACTACACCTACCTCACTGCACACACACATACTACACCTACCTAACTACACACACACGTACTACACCTACCTCACTGCACACACACACATAATATACCTACCTAACTGCACACACACGTAATACACATACCTCACTGCATACACATAATACACCTACCTCCCTGCACACACACGTACTACACCTACCTCACTGCACACACACGTACTACACCTACCTCACTGCACACACACATACTACACCTACCTCACTGCACACACACGTACTACACCTACCTCACTGCACACACACATACTACACCTACCTCACTACATACAAATAATATACCTACCTCACTGCAAACACACGTACTACACCTACCTCACTGCACACACACGTACTACACCTACCTCACTGCATACAAATAATATACCTACCTCACTGCAAACACACGTACTACACCTACCTCACTGCATACAAATAATATACCTACCTCACTGTACACACACGTACTACACCTACCTCACTGCACACACACGTACTACAGCTACCTCACTGCACACACACGTACTACACCTACCTCACTGCACACACACACACCTACCTCACGGCATACAAATAATAGACCTACCTCACTGCATACACACGTACTACACCTACCTCACTGCATACAAATAATATACCTACCTCCCTGCACACACACCTGTACTACACCTACCTCACTGCACACACACGTACTACAGCTACCTCACTGCACACACACGTACTACACCTACCTCACTGCACACACACGTACTACACCTACCTCACTGCATACAAATAATACACCTACCTCACTGCACACTCACGTACTACACTTACATCACTGCATACAAATAATATACCTACCTCACTGCACACACGTACTACACCTACCTCACTGCATACAAATAATATACCTACCTCACTGCACACACGTACTACATCTACCTCACTGCACACACACGAACTACACCTACCTCACTGCATACACATAATATACCTACCTCACTGCATACACATGTACTGCAGCTACCTCACTGCATACAAATAATACACCTACCTCACTGCACACACACGTACTACACCTACCTTACTGCATACACACGTACTACACCTACCTCACTGCATACACACGTACTACACCTACCTCACTGCATACACACGTAAAACACCTACCTCACTGCACACACACGTACTACACCTACCTCACTGCACACACACATACTACACCTACCTCATTGCACACACACGTACTACACCTACCTCACTGCATACACACGTACTACACCTACCTCAATGCATACACACGTACTACACCTACCTCACTGCACACACACGTACTACACCTACCTCACTGCATACAAATAATATACCTACCTCACTGCATACAAATAATGTACCTACCTCACTGCACACACATGTACTACACCTACCTCACTGCATACACACGTACTACACCTACCTCACTGCATACACATAATACACCTACCTCCCTGCACACACACGTACTACACCTACCTCACTGCACACACACATACTACACCTACCTCACAGCATACATATAATACACCTACCTCCGTGCACACACACGTACTACACCTACCTCACTGCACACACACGTACTACACCTACCTCACTGCACACACACATACTACACCTACCTAACTGCACACACACGTACTACACCTACCTCACTGCACACACACATACTACACCTACCTAACTGCACACACACATACTACACCTACCTCACTGCACACACACATACTACACCTACCTAACTGCACACACACGTACTACACCTACCTCACTGCACACACACACATAATATACCTACCTAACTGCACACACACGTAATACACATACCTCACTGCATACACATAATACACCTACCTCCCTGCACACACACGTACTACACCTACCTCACTGCACACACACGTACTACACCTACCTCACTGCACACACACGTACTACACCTACCTCACTGCACACACACGTACTACACCTACCTCACTGCACACACACATACTACACCTACCTCACTACATACAAATAATATACCTACCTCACTGCAAACACACGTACTACACCTACCTCACTGCACACACACGTACTACACCTACCTCACTGCATACAAATAATATACCTACCTCACTGCAAACACACGTACTACACCTACCTCACTGCATACAAATAATATACCTACCTCACTGTACACACACGTACTACACCTACCTCACTGCACACACACGTACTACAGCTACCTCACTGCACACACACGTACTACACCTACCTCACTGCACACACACACACCTACCTCACGGCATACAAATAATAGACCTACCTCACTGCATACACACGTACTACACCTACCTCACTGCATACAAATAATATACCTACCTCCCTGCACACACACCTGTACTACACCTACCTCACTGCACACACACGTACTACAGCTACCTCACTGCACACACACGTACTACACCTACCTCACTGCACACACACGTACTACACCTACCTCACTGCATACAAATAATACACCTACCTCACTGCACACTCACGTACTACACTTACATCACTGCATACAAATAATATACCTACCTCACTGCACACACGTACTACACCTACCTCACTGCATACAAATAATATACCTACCTCACTGCACACACGTACTACATCTACCTCACTGCACACACACGAACTACACCTACCTCACTGCATACACATAATATACCTACCTCACTGCATACACATGTACTGCAGCTACCTCACTGCATACAAATAATACACCTACCTCACTGCACACACACGTACTACACCTACCTTACTGCATACACACGTACTACACCTACCTCACTGCATACACACGTACTACACCTACCTCACTGCATACACACGTACTACACCTACCTCACTGCACACACACGTACTACACCTACCTCACTGCACACACACATACTACACCTACCTCATTGCACACACACGTACTACACCTACCTCACTGCATACACACGTACTACACCTACCTCACTGCATACACACGTACTACACCTACCTCACTGCACACACACGTACTACACCTACCTCACTGCATACACACATACTACACCTACCTCACTGCATACACACGTACTACACATACCTCACTGCACACACACGTACTACACCTACCTCACTGCATACACACATACTACAGCTACCTCACTGCATACACACGTACTACACATACCTCACTGCACACACACGTACTACACCTACCTCACTGCACACACACGTACTACACCTACCTCACTGCACACACACATACTACACCTACCTCATTGCACACACACGTACTACACCTACCTCATTGCACACACACGTACTACACCTACCTCACTGCATACACACGTACTACACCTACCTCACTGCATACACACGTACTACACCTACCTCACTGCATACACACGTACTACACCTACCTCACTGCACACACACGTACTACACCTACCTCACTGCACACACACGTACTACACCTACCTCACTGCACACACACATACTACACCTACCTCATTGCACACACACGTACTACACCTACCTCACTGCATACACACGTACTACACCTATCTCACTGCATACACACGTACTACACCTACCTCACTGCATACACACGTACTACACCTACCTAACTGCACACACACGTACTACACCTACCTCACTGCATACACACGTACTACACCTACCTCACTGCACACACACGTACTACACCTACCTCACTGCACGCACACGTACTACACCTACCTCTCTGCACACACATAATATACCTACCTCACTGCGCACACACATACTACACCTACCTCACTGCACACACATAATATACCTACCTCACTGCACACACACGTACTACACTTACCTCACTGCACACACACGTACTACACCTACCTCTTTGCACACACAAAATATATCTACCTCACTGCGCACACACATACTACACCTACCTCACTGCATACACATAATATACCTACCTCATTGCACACACGTACTACACCTACCTCACTGCATACACATAATATACCTACCTCACTGCATACAAATAATATACCTACCTCCCTGCACACACACGTACTACACCTACCTCACTGCACACACACGTACTACACCTACCTCACTGCATACACATAATATACCTACCTCACTGCATACACACATACTAAACTTACCTCACTGCACACACACGTACTACACCTACCTCACTGTATACACACGTACTACACCTACCTCACTGCACACACGTAATGTTCCTACCTCATTGCACACACGTACTACACCTACCTCACTGCATACACATAATATACCTACCTCACTGCATACAAATAATATACCTACCTCCCTGCACACACACGTACTACACCTACCTCACTGCACACACACGTACTACACCTACCTCACTGCATACACATAATATACCTACCTCACTGCATACACACGTACTAAACCTACCTCACTGCACACACACGTACTACACCTACCTCACTGCATACACATAATATACCTACCTCACTGCATACAAATAATATACCTACCTCCCTGCACACACACGTACTACACCTACCTCACTGCACACACACGTACTACACCTACCTCACTGCATACACATAATATACCTACCTCACTGCATACACACGTACTAAACCTACCTCACTGTATACACACGTACTACACCTACCTCACTGCACACACGTAATGTTCCTACCTCACTGCACAGATATGCTACACCTACCTTACTGCACAAACTTAATGTGCTCACTGCACTGCATACACATAATATGCCTGCCACACTGCACACACGTAATATACCTACCTCACTGCACTGCATACCCATAATACACCTACCTCATTGCACTATATCATCCTGGATGGCCCTCCGTCGCCTTAAACTCAACATGGCTAAAACAGAGCTCCTCATACTTCCACCCAAACCTGGCCCTACTACCTCCTTCCACATTACTGTTGGAACTACGATCATTCACCCAGTAGCCCAAGCACGCTGCCTAGGGGTCACACTCGACTCCTCTCTCACATTCGCCCCTCACATTCAAAACATTTCTAAAACCTTTCGCTTTTTCCTCCGCAATATAACAAAGATACGCCCTTTCCTCTGTTTCTTGACTGCTAAAACTCTGACTCAGGCCCTCATTCTCTCCCGTCTTGATTACTGCAACCTCCTGCTGTCCGGCCTTCCCGCCTCTCACCTGTCTCCCCTACAATCTATCCTAAATGCTGCTGCCAGAATCACGCTACTCTTTCCTAGATCTGTCTCAGCATCTCCCCTCCTGAAATCCCTCTCCTGGCTTCCAATCAAATCCCGCATCTCACACTCCATTCTTCTCCTCACTTTTAAAGCTTTACACTCTTCTGACCCTCCTTACATCTCAGCCCTAATTTCTCGTTATGCACCATCCAGACTCTTGCGTTTTTCT
This sequence comes from Ascaphus truei, assembly GCF_040206685.1. Lineage (NCBI taxonomy): Eukaryota > Metazoa > Chordata > Amphibia > Anura > Ascaphidae > Ascaphus > Ascaphus truei. The sequence goes on along the minus strand of NC_134485.1, from coordinate 433,192,940 downwards.
CAAGGATGTCTTCTTTCTACCCCCTTTGTATCTAAAGCCCTCTCCCGCCTTAAACCTTTTTCACTGACTGCCCCACACCTCTGGAATGCCCTTCCCCTCAGTACCAGACTAGCACCCTCTCTATCCACCTTTAAGACACACCTGCTTAAAGAAGCATATGAATAGCACTGTGGATATTCTGAACACATGATACATAAAGCTTGGCCCCCTGCAGATGCACTTACAGAACTCCCTCCTACTGTCTCTGTACGTTCTCTCTCCCTACCTACCAATTAGACTGTAAGCTCCTCGGAGCAGGGACTCCTCTTCCTTAATGTTATGTTTATTTCTGAAGCACTTATTCCCATGACCTGTTATTTATATTATCTGTTAATTATTTGATTACCACATGTATTACTACTGTGAAGTGCTATTTACATTAATAAAGACATACAATACTATACAATACAATACTGCATACACATAATATACCTACCTCACTGCGAACATATAATATACCTACCTCACTGCACTGCACACACATAATATACCTACCTCACTGCACTGCATACACTTAATATGCCTGCCTCACTGCACACACCTAATATACCTACCTCACTGCACACACGTAATATACCTACCTCACTGCACTGCATACACATAATATACTTACCTCACTGCACACACGTAATGTGCCTACCTCACTGCACTGCATAACCATAATAAACCTACCTCACTGCATACATATAATATACCTACCTCACAACACTGCATACACATAATATGATTACCTCACTCCACACACATAATATACCTACCTTACTGCATACACATAATATACCCACCTCAATGCACACACGTAATATACCTACCTCACTGCACTGCATACACATAATATACATACCTCACTGCACTGCATACATGTGATATACCTTCCGCACTGCACTGAATACATGTGATATACCTCCCACACTGCACTGCATATACATACTATACCTTCCACACTGCACAGCATACATGTAGGTACTATACCTTCCACACTGCACTGCATATACGTACTTTACCTTCCACACTACACTGCATACACGTACTAATATACCTCCCAAACTGCACTGCATACTATACCTCCCACACTGCACTGCATTCACATACTATACCTCCCACACTGCACTACATACACGTACTAATATACCTCCCAATTTGCACTGCATACTATACCTCCAACACTGCACTGAATTCACATACTATACCTCCCACACTGCACTGCATACATTTACTATCATATCTCCAATCATATCTCAATCTATACCTTCCACACTGCATTGCATTAACATAAAAGGCCTCGCACACTGCACTGCATACACATACTAATATACCTCCCACACTGAGCTGCATACATCATATACCTCCCACACTGCACTACATACACATAATATAATTCCTGCACTTCACTGCATGCACGTACTATACCTCCCACACTGCATTGCATACATGTACTATTATTCCTGCCACACTTCACTGTATACAGACACTATACCTCCTGAACTTCACTGCATACATGTAATACCCCTCCCACACTGCACTGCATACATGTACTATACTTCCAACACTGCACTGCATACTATACCTCCCAAACTGCACTGCATAGTACATGTACTATTATACAAGCCACCTATCACTGTATACAGGTACTATAAATCCCACACTGCACTGCATATACATACTATACCTCCCACACTGCACTGTATACACATACTATACCTCCCACACTGCACTGCATAGACATACTATACATCCCACACTGAAATGTATACACATACTATGGGGGCTATGCACTAAGCTCCGAGCTTTCGCACCGGCCTGAAAAAAATTAGCACGTCCGATAAAAAATGAAGCCGGCGGCGCGATTCACTAAGGCCCTCAGCCCATTTTTAATTGGACGTGCCCAAAACTGGCTTATCGTGCGTGCAATGTATTTCCCCCTTGCTATCGCACTTAAAGTTCCCGTACGCTAGCTGATTGAAAAAAAAGCCGCTTGTAACATTTGCATGGAAATTTGCCATCTCCATGCAAGGCTGTTGCAGGCGATCGTACTATAAATATGTAGCCAGGTCACCCTTTGCCCCCTGCGACCTCCCAGGGAGCCTCCGTGGCCAGGACCGATGTCGGGTACTGCCGGAGGCCAGCGGCAGACCCGACGGCCATTCCGGAGGGTGGGGGCCGAGGATGGAGCAGCACGTCTTCTCCTGCAGGCGGCCGGTTGCCAGGGACGCGATCGGGCCGTTGCTAAGGCCGCGGTCGCATCGCTAGGGTCCCGGCGGCTAGCAAGGAGGGAGCCGCCATTGCCGAGTGACTCGCGCATGCGCAGTGGTCGCGCATGCGCAGGGAAGCCCCTAGAGCCAGGGAGAAGTTGCGCGAGTGCGACACCAGGTAGGGAAAGGTTGAGGCAGCATCAGGGAGATTGCGCATGCGCAGTACAGAGCCCAAGAAGCCCGCGAAGCCCTAGCCTATTAGGGAAGGCTCTCAGCCAGGACTACAGATCCCAGGAGCCTCTGCACGCCCCACGTGATACCAGGGAGCCAATAGGGCTTAGGAACTCTGCAGAGGCAAGTGGATACAATTCGCGTGCTTGCACCACGCTAGTCAGTCAGAGTCAGGAGCCCAAGGAAAGAGGTAGGGTGCAGGAGTCAGGGACTCCTTGCACTAGGCCAGCGGTCCTAAGGCCCAAGTTAGCCCTGCTTCCCCTCCAGGGTAGTGAGTGTTGCCAGGGATAGTCTCAGGTTAGGGACCCTGTCACTTGCTGTAGTTAGAGCTGGGGAATAGAAAGGGACAAGGGGGGCTGAGTGTTAGTCTGCAGAGCGTTGCGGCAGGCGTTTAGGTGAAGTAAGTGGCATGAGACAACTGGGGGGTTCATAGCGGTAACCAGTCCGGGGAGCCATAGCCCAGGGTCCGTGTTGCAAGTGGCGTGAGGCACTGGGGGGGTTCATAGCGGTAACCAATCCGGGGAGCCATAGCCCAGGGCCCGTATTATGAGTAGGGTGGGTACAAGACCTACCTGCATAGGATAGGCAACCCCGAATGCCCTAGGAGTTTTCCTTAAGCCACTTAAGGATGCTGTGCTATAGGGACGGCCTATAGTACAGTGTGTGTCACGTTGCTATAGTGCTAGTGAGGGACTCAGCGGACGCTGTGGTTCCAGTAAAGCGGTTCGGACCCACGTTGGGGTCCGGAGAGACTATTCCAGAGTGGGGTCGCCCTGGCGGTTCCAGTGCCAGGAGTTCGGTTGGAGGATCAGATGACGTCATCCTACGACTGACCCTTTGTGAAGGGTTGCTGACCCGAGCACCGGAGTGCTCGGCAGGTATCATACAGTCATAAGTGCACCAACGGGCCCTTAGTGTAATTGTGACTGCGCAGTCACCCATTGCTTCTCTGCAAGAGTGCGGGACATTGGGTGGGACTCTATGGACACTGGGTGGGTTCACCTGGTGTTGGGAGAGCGTGCTGCACGACGCAGTGGTAAGTGTCTCCTCTAGAGATGGACACCGGTTATGTTGGTATTGACATGATATGTGTTATTCCATGTTCTTAAGTAAATAGTATTAGTTATTATATATCTGTGTGTGAGTATTGATTATTGTGATTGTCCTGCGAGGAACCACTCCCCCTCTGGTGGGAGCCATCGCAGGTGGAGGTGCTGCATCGTTGTAAGTGAGTACCCCTAGAATAATTGCCCCAGGTTCCCCGTGGCGGAAGCTCAGCCCTCCTGTGAGCCAACAGGTAATGCACCACACCTATGGTAACATTGTATGTTCCCTGTACCCCCACACTGTATCTGCGATTTGGGGGGAGGGGGAAACCCGTTACAAATAAATACATTTTAATTATAATGTACATGAGCAGGGGGTCTCCCGAGCTGAACCGCATTGGTTTCAGGTCCGAGGACCCCCTACTTCAGGAGATATAGGCCCCGTTATGGGGTGCCGGTATCCCCTGCAGAATTTCAATGTCCCGGTCACGTGACGCGGACGCTTGAAAGTGCAGGGGATACCGGCACCCAGTAACGGGGCCTGTATCTCCTGAAGTAGGGTGTCCTCGGACCTGAAACCAATGCGGGTCAGCTCCGGAGACTACCTGCACATCTACACTATAATTAAAATGTATATTTAAAAAAGAATTAACAAACATCAATACACGACCCCCCTCCCACCCTCCTCCCTAACACAAAAAGTACAATAATGTGCAAAATTACTATTATCCAGATAGGGATAATAGATTATTTGCCCATTATTAAACACTGCATTAGCATACCTAAATAAAGTCAATAAAACAGTAGCCAGCTAATCCAATCAATACAAGCAGTAACAACATCAACAATGAATTAATTAAACCATTAACCAATGAAACCAATTAATTCCTAAACCAACTCAAAATGAATAGTAACACTAACCAATCAAAGCAATTAATTACAACAACATTAATGAATGTAAACATTAAAAGACAAAGAAATACATTCAAACAATCTCTGAAAGAACCATAAAACGCATTAGCCAACATAATACAACATTAACTACAAACGAACACCAATTGCAAACATTTTATTACATTAAGCAGGAAAAATACAAACAATGACATCCACATAAGGAACTGACATTAAAAAACCCAACAACAATACCAAGCCAGAAATGCCCCCCAAATATTGTAATAATAATGTATTAATCTGTACCCTAAAGTGGTACAGATTAATATATTATCAGTCAATGTGCCTCCCCCAAAAATCAACAATCACATCCAATGAAAAAACCTGTAAAAAGAGACAATTACAAACATTCTATATATTACTTACCATTAGAAGCGGTGGCCCTTCGACTCCCGGGGAAACAGGAAGCTCACGTACCTTGAAGGCCTCCAACAGCATCCGATGCCATCCGCCATGAAGATCCGGATCAGGTACCCCAATCTTCTTTTTTCTTTCTTTAATCACCTTCTTCTATCTTCATCTGTCACAATTTCTTGTTCTTCTTTGTCTTCTTTCTTCATCTGTCAATCCAAAATACCCCATGTTAAATCCCAGCCGATGCTGTCTCGTCGGCTTCTTGGGCTCAAATGAGGCGTCACGGCCTTAAATATGGCTTGTGACGTCACATTTAGCCTCAAAATGGTTAACAGCCACCTGATTGGCTGTTCAAACCATGTTCCGACTTTAAAAAATTTTTTTTGACATGACGTCACTTAAAGGGAATGATGCCAGCCAATCAGAATGGCTGTGCTTCATTTGCCTTTAAGATGACGTCACGAAATTCAAGATGGCCGGCGTCACATGGTATTTCAGCCAATCAGAGTGTGGAATTGGTTCCCAAAATCTGATTGGCTGAAATACCATTTGACGCCGGCTTCGTGACGCTATCTTAAAGGCAAATGAAGCACAGCCATTCTGATTGGCTGGCATCATTCCCTTTAAGTGACGTCATGTCAAAAAAATTTTTTTAAAGTCGGAACATGGTTTGAACAGCCAATCAGGTGGCTGTTAACCATTTTGAGGCTAAATGTGACGTCACAAGCCATATTTAAGGCCGTGACGCCTCATTTGAGCCCAAGAAGCTGACGAGACAGCATCGGCTGGGATTTAACATGGGGTATTTTGGATTGACAGATGAAGAAAGAAGATAAAGAAGAATAAGAAATGGGGACAGATGAAGATAGAAGAAGGTGATTAAAGAAAGAAAAAAGAAAATTGGGGTACCTGAGCCGGATCTTCATGTCAGATGGCATCGGATGCTGTTGGAGGCCTTCAAGGTACGTGAGCTTCCTGTTTCCCCGGGAGTCGGAGGGCCACCGCTTCTAATGGTAAGTAAGATATTCAATGTTTGTAATTGTCTCTTTTTACAGGTTTTTTCATTGGATGTGATTGTTGATTTTTTGGGGGAGGCACATTGACTGATAATATATTAATCTGTACCACTTTAGGGTACAGATTAATACATTATTATTACAATATTTGGGGGGCATTTCTGGCTTGGTATTGCTGTTGGTTTTTTTAATGTCAGTTTCTTATGTGGATGTAATTGTTTGTATTTTTTCTGCTTAATGTAATAAAATGTTTGTGATTGGTGTTCGTTTGTAGTTAATGTTGTATTATGTCGGCTAATGCGTTTTATGGTTCTTTCAGAGATTGTTTGAATGTATTTATTTGTCTTTTAATGTTTACATTCATTAAGGTTGTTGTAATTATTTGGTTTGATTGGTTACTGTTACTATTCGTTTTGAGTTGGTTTAGGAATTAATTGGTTTCATTGGTTAATGGTTTAATTAAATAATTGTTGATGTTGTTACTGCTTGTATTGATTGGATTAGCTGGCTACTGTTTTTATTGACTTTATTTAGGTATGCTAATGCAGTGTTTAATAATGGGCAAATCATCTATTATCCCTATCTGGATAATAGTTATTTTGCACATTATTGTACTGTATGTGTTAGGGGGGTGTTTTTAGTTAGAAATATTGTTTAGTATTTTTGTAGGCACAACATTGGTACTGCAGGCCCACGGGTACCCCGGGACAGCCGCGGGGACCCCGGGACGGCCGCGGGGTCAGCCAGGGACACCCGGGCGACCCCTGGCCTCCCTCGGGGACCCCTACGGGGTCAGCCGGGGACACCCGCCGGCCTGTTGTATTGGTTTTGCGCCTGCAAAAAGGTAAGCAAAGAATTTTTTCTAAGTCCAGCATTTTTTATCACCTGCCTTTAGCTGGTGAGCTTTATTCAGCGCAACTTTCACGTACGATCAGTTTGCGTTGCTTAGTGAATCCAGCAGAAGGGCAGGATTCAGCGCAAACAGCTGATCATACGAGAAAAGTTGGACTTTGAAAAAATTTCACGGAAAAACCCGTTTTAGAGCGCAAAGTGCCTGTTTGCGCGGCTTAGTGCATAGCGCTCGGCGGAACTTCACGTTCTAAAAGCACTTTGCGCTCTTAAAACGACTTATCACTGCTTAGTGCATAGCTCCCTATACCTCTCGCACTGCACACATGTACTATACCTCCACCCACATTGACTGCATGGACATAATGTACCTCCCCCCACACTACATACACGTAATACACCTACGGTATACCCCCCCCCCCACACGCACACACACACTGCACTGCATACAACCTCATTCACTGCTAGTGCGCACTGCAAGCCACTTTATTGCACCTCTTTCAGTGCAGTTTTTGTTGCAATCCCCTCTTCCAGTGTGGGGAACACACAATGTCATTAACATCTGCAGGACATGGCTCATATTTACCAACCTGTGCTGCACCATAAGACTCCCTCCCTGCTGGAAGATGGCTTACATCCCCCCTTACATCCATACTGCGCGGGCCGTACATACTGCACGGGCCATTCATACTGCGCGGGCCGTACATACTGCGCGGGCCGTACATACTGCACGGGCCGTACATACTGCACGGGCCATTCATACTGCGCGGGCCGTACATACTGCGCGGGCCGTACATACTGCGCGGGCCGTACATACTGCGCGGTCATACATACTGCGCGGGCCGTACATACTGCGCGGGCCGTACATACTGCGCGGGCCGTACATACTGCGCGGGCCATACATACTGCGCGGGCCGTACATACTGCGCGGGCCGTATATACTGCGCGGGCCGTACATACTGCGCGGGCCATTCATACTGCACGGGCCGTTCATACTGCGCGGGCCATACATACTGCGCGGGCCATACATACTGCGCGAGCCATACATACTGCGCGGGCCGTACATACTGCGCGGGCCGTACATACTGCACGGGCCATTCATACTGCGCGGGCCGTACATACTGCGCGGGTCGTACATACTGCGCGGGCCGTACATACTGCGCGGGCCGTACATACTGCGCGGGCCGTACATACTGCGCGGGCCGTACATACTGCGCGGGCCGTACATACTGCGCGGGCCGTATATACTGCGCGGGCCGTACATACTGCGCGGGCCGTACATACTGCGCGGGCCGTATATACTGCGCGGGCCGTACATACTGCGCGGGCCGTACATACTGCGCGGGCCGTATATACTGCGCGGGCCGTACATACTGCGCGGGCCGTACATACTGCGCGAGCCATACATACTGCGCGGGCCGTACATACTGCGCGGGCCGTACATACTGCGTGGGCCGTACATACTGCGCGGGCCGTACATACTGCGAGGGCCGTATATACTGCGCGGGCTGTATATACTGCGCGGGCCGTACATACTGCGCGGGCCGTACATACTGCGAGGGCCGTACATACTGCGCGGGCCGTACATACTGCACGGGCCGTACATACTGCGCGGGCCGTACATACTGCGCGGGCCGTACATACTGCGCGGGCCATACATATTAAACTGTGTTACTCAACAAGACACCTTACAGACCATTCATGGGCTTAAAGGGCCATACTTCCTGCACCGTGCTGGCAGGTGTCTTACGGAGTAGCACTGCTTAGCGGATAATGCCCCAGCCTGGATATCTGGGCCCGGTTTATGGCCCTACCGAACGATCCATAAATCAGTATGAAAACACCTGAGCGTCCCTCGTAGACTGTCAGTCGCAGCTCGCAAACAAACCTTCCCGTGTATTCCCCCAGCGCGCCGCATCCATAAAATAGCAACAACTCGGGCTCCATCTGCTTCCATTCCCAGGCAGCCCCGGGGCAGCCCTCGCAGGCCCCCGGGGCCCAGGCCCAACCTGATTGAATCCAGAGATGTCTTCATTGTGGGCCTGTGTTTTACAGCGTTCTACCGCTGCTCCCCATCAGCATTAATGTCAGCAGGGCATGGCGGGTCGTAATCCTTCCTGCTGGAAAGTGGCTTTTATGGACTGTCAGTAACGACAGGATATTAAACAGATTTTTTATGCACCCCAATAGGGTCCATTCCTTATCCTGCGGCCTTCTCCCCTGCACCTCGGCTTTGTGTGCAGTCGTCTGAGCCGTAACTCAAAGTGAAAGATTTGGGGGTTTCTGTAGGAACGTCTACGCTGACGCGGTCGCGTTAAATAAAAAAATAAAATAAAGTGATTTCTTTTCTTCTCTTGTCCGAAACGTGGCATATTTAGGGAGAGAGTATTTCTCCGGTTGTAGAGCGAGGCGCTCTCTGCGTTAGTATGCCGCGCTAAATGAAAGACTTACCTTTAGGGCGACTGTAAGAGATGTGTGCAGAGGTACAGTACATATAATGGAGACCGATTAGGGCGACATTATATCTGGGTTTTTTGAGCCTGTTCCTTTATCCAGGCGAAAACATACAAAAACAACAACATAACAAACCCCTATCCCTGTGTGAGGGTAACTTACTTCCCCAGACCCTGTCTGCCGGACTGGAGGGATATTCCCATTACCAGCCTAAACATGCAGGGCAGGGGCCATTATTTTAAGAAATCATGGCGCCGTTTGTGTGCGCTGCTGTACTCCACGCGGCATGAATGCCGCCAATCGCCCCAGGCACACGTGTTTACCGCGGTTGCTTTGTTTGAATTTCATGGATTGTGTGCAATTAAATGCAATGAAATGAATGAATTGCAATGTGTGCAGCACTGTGCTCCTGTGTCACTTTCAGGTGTTTAAAAGCCACAACACTAAAATGCCATTTTCTGCGCTCGCCTGCACTCGCGTCTTAAGGCGGTACGGTTGGAAGAAATCCTGCGCCATCACATGGGTATTCCGAGGTATACACTGCATGATTTGTTAAAATAATGGGCCGCTGTATCTGTATCACCCCAAAGTCTCAGGAGGTACGTTAAGCAGGTGGCCCTCCATGTCAGTCTCTGGCAGGTTCCTGGGTATCCAGGAAATAGAGGTCTCTGGGTGTCTGGTGCCTTGATCTCAGCACAGCCTTTGTGCTCAAGAAATCTCTCTCCTGTGCCTCACATGAGGCTTTTTACAGAGCTCTCATTAGCCCAGGTGGAGACTAGTTAATTGAGTGGCAGCAATTAACTATCTCTCTGCTGGATTCTCAGAGCTCTGAGGATGCTTTATTTAAACAGGGATATGTCCCTGTTACAGTGATGGAAAAAACGGCAAAGTAACGCAAGCCGCGCGTTGCTTAATGTACAGACCGGCGTCGATATGCAAATGTAACTCCGCCCTGACTCCGCCCCGCTCACTCTGTACATCCCGCATCGCGTCGCAGGCAGTCTCAGACACACCAAAAACAGCGTGACTCCGATTAATAAATTGACGCTGCCTGGCTCAGGTATATTTCAGTGCGCGTTCAGACTAAATAACGACTTTGCGTCATCATTTTGCCCATGGGATACATTACGCCTTTTGGTCCTGCCCAGTCCCTACTAAACAAGTGCAACAAATCCATACCAGGAAGACTTTAATATATACAGTAAACAGGGTGCCAGGTGTCCAGTATTGAACAGGACTGCCCTGTATTTTGACACTCTGTCCAGTAAAAAATGAGAGGTAATACTGGAAATGTGTGTGTATACCGGTATTAACTCTCTGGGCGTGTGTGTGTATACCGGTATTACCTCTCTGGGCGTGTATGTGTATACCGGTATTACCTCTCTGGCGTGTATGTGTATACCGGTATTACCTCTCTGGGCGTGTATGTGTATACCGGTATTAACTCTCTGGGCGTGTGTGTGTATACCGGTATTACCTCTCTGGGCGTGTATGTGTATACCGGTATTACCTCTCTGGGCGTGTATGTGTATACCGGTATTACCTCTCTGGGCGTGTGTGTGTATACCGGTATTACCTCTCTGGGCGTGTATGTGTATACCGGTATTACCTCTCTGGGCCTGTGTGTGTATACCGGTATTACCTCTCTGGGCGTGTATGTGTATACCTGTATTACCTCTCTGGGCGTGTATGTGTATACCGGTATTACCTCTCTGGGCGTGTATGTGTATACGGTATTACCTCTCTGGGCGTGTAAGTGTATACCTGTATTACCTCTCTGGGCGTGTATGTGTATACCGGTATTACCTCTCTGGGCGTGTATGTGTATACGGTATTACCTCTCTGGGCGTGTAAGTGTATACCGGTATTACCTCTCTGGGCGTGTATGTGTATACCGGTATTACCTCTCTGGGCGTGTATGTGTATACCTTTATTACCTCTCTGGGTGTGTATGTGTATACCGGTATTACCTCTCTGGGCGTGTATGTGTATATCGGTATTACCTCTCTGGGCGTGTATGTGTATATGGGTATTACCTCTCTGGGCGTGCATGTGTATACCGGTATTACCTCTCTGGGCGTGTGTGTGTATACCGGTATTACCTCTCTGGGCGTGTATGTGTATACTGGTGTAACGGGTTTTCCCCCCCCCAATCTCACATTGGCCCGGGTAATCTAACCAATCCCCATTACGTGATCGTGTATGGTGGTGCACCTGCAAGTAACAGGACTCCTGAGTCTCCTGCTTGATGGTATTAGGGGATGTCATCAGGACAGGTAGCTGAGGTAGTGGGTGCGAGTCCTACCTATATCCAGTGCAGCGCCTCCACCTCATCAGGATCTGTGCTTCCGCAGGGAGATGGTCCTGGTGAGGAACTCCTTCTTGGTGGTGCCATCCACTGCTGAGTAACTCCACACTCACACAGTGGAGGTATATTCAAACAGGGCATCTTTATTGATGGTTGGTATGGGCAAGCTGCCCCTCACAGCTAGCAGCTCAGCCACTCATCTCCTTGCAGCACTCCATTAGGAAGGTCCCTTACCCTAATAGATCTGCTTTCCACCTCTACTCTTAAAGAGATTCTCCAGCTTCTCTGGCTGCTGTAAGCTCCTCTCTTGAGCTGCTTTGTCTCTCTCAGCTCCTCTAACTCTCCTGCCTATGCTCACTGACTCACAGCTAGCAGGAGACACTGCAACATTGTTGCAGACTTTCATGTGCCTCTCAGTGAACAGAGCAGCACAACAACAGGAAACTGAACTCCTAACTTTAGGCAGTGCTGTGTCTTATATCACCCCCCCCGGAGAACAAACATGCCCTGTATCCTAAGTGGGAACACACTGCATGTTGTCACTTCCTTTGGGGACATATGACACCTCACCAGGGTGTGAGGGCAAACCTCCATTGATTGTTGCTGGCAATCCTGCACACTTACCAGGGTTACTGCCAACATGAGAAAGAGATATGTACACCAATCCTAGACATGGCTATATTCTCCCCCTGGTGGAATCCCAACGTCCTCGCTTGGGAACCTAAATTTGCGGAACCTTCCTTCAGGTAGCACTGCAAAATATAACAACACATTATTACAGTACATATCTTTTCTCAAAACATTATAACAGATACATCCTAACGTAGATGTGTAACACCCAGAATTATTCCCTTCTGTAGAACCCATGACTGGTACCCCCATACCTTCTCAAGGTGGCTTGCGCACAGCATGGTCCACTGGGCTTAGAGCATCAATGCAGTAACACTCTGGGTGACACACTGGACACCCACAATCAGCCCATAATCCTGGCATGGATACTAATGGACTGAAAGGATCATGCCCATAAACCTCCCTAATGCATCTCCTGGAGATGTAGACTATCCCCTCTTGACTACACCACTTCTCATCTAACCCGCCAGGATCCCAATTTTCTTCTCCTAATCCTTCCTCTTCATCAGTGCCATATCCCCTATCTTCATCAGGGGAATCCCATTTCGAACTTACTTTCTCACTCCCATGGATGGTGAAAATAAAGTAACCACTTTTGGCGATCCCTAATAACTCTTTCTGACAGTGGGGGCACATAGGGGGTTCCCTGGGCAATAGGCACAATATGAGTGTAACGGGTATTCCACCCCACCCAATCTCATATATAGTGTGGGTGAGTAGAACATGCAGTGTTACCGGTGTGGTGCGTATACCTGCAGGCTCACAGGAGGTCTGAGCCTCCGCTAATGAGAGCCTGGGGTGAATCCTCTGGAACGGATCTTCTTACAGCGCCTCCACCTATGTAGGATTCTATGGAAGTGTAGAATGACCCTACATAGGAACCCAATCAGAAACCACACACACAGTGATTATATAATAACTAAGGACTTTACTTATGAACATAGGACATACGTGCATACTACATTAGTAACCAACCTGTGTCCCTCTCTATAGGAAACACCTATTGCGTCGCGCAGGACGCTTCCCAAACATCAGTGAACCCACCCATTGTCCAAAACCCCACCCAATGTCTCACACTCCCGCAGAGAGGCAATGGGTGACTGCGCAGTCACAGTTAGCTAAGGGCCCGGTGGTGCACTTATATTTTGATACCTTCCGAGCACTCCAGTACTCGGGTCGGCAACGGTCTTCTCAAAGGGTCCGTCGACGAGGACTCCTCCAACCGAACTCCTGCAGACAGTAACACAGTCTCTGTGGACCCCAACGTGGGTCCAACCGCTTTCCGGGAACAGCAACGTGACACACCCTGCACTATAGGCCGTCCCTATAGCACAGCATCCTTAAGTGGCTTAAGGGTCAATCTCCTAGGGCATTCGGGGTTGCCTATCCTATATAGGTAGGTCTTTTACCCACCCTACTCATAATACGGGCCCTTGGCCATGGCTCCCCGGATTGGTTACCGCTATGAACCCCCCCAGTTGCCTCATACTACGCGCAACGCCGCCCTGGGCAAGGGCTCCCCGGATTGGTTACCGCTATGAACCCCCCCCAGTTGCCTCGTCACTCGCAACACGGACCCTGGGCTATGGCTCCCCGGACTGGTTACCGCTATGAACCCCCCAGCTGTCTCGTGCCACTAATTCACCTAAGCGCCTGCCGCAACACTCTGCAGACTAACCTCAGCCCCCTTTATCCCTGACTATTCCCCAGCTCTGACTACCATGAGTGACAGGGTCCCTCTCTGAGACTATCCCTGGCAACACTCACTAACCTGGGGGAATACAGGGTTAACAACAAAAACACATAGAAGTTCCTCCTTGAATGCACTCAGAAAGGTAAATAAAGATGATATGGTAAATATAGTTAAAAACCTTTTAATCACATAAGTAGTAAAACATGTTTGTATAGAGGGGGATGGTAAAAATTCCAAGGCCAATCCCTACTAACAGACCAAGAGAATCTTCCAAAATATACACACGGAAGATAGTGTAAATGACAGTACATCACCTTGATGTGGATACGTAGACTGCAGGAGTCACCATGTACATCCTCAGACTTGGAAACCTGTCCTGTCCACAGTGTTCCTATTTACAAAAAACCGTCAACCTCAAGAATTGAGGCTGATGGTACAGAATCTGAGGGGGTGATAAAGGAGCAGTCGATACGGTAATGAAGTATACCTACAGAATGTCAGTGAACCACATGAAGGTATAATGTATATCAACTCCAGAACAGGATGAAATCAACATAACATGAGGAAAAAGTAACATACTGTACAGTGAGAACAAAAAACCACACAAAAACCTTTGAAAAAGCGCGCTCATGGTCTGTTAGTAGGGATTGGCCTTGGAATTTTTACCATCCCCCTCTATACAAACATGTTTTACTACTTATGTGATTAAAAGGTTTTTAACTATATTTACCATATCATCTTTATTTACCTTTCTGAGTGCATTCAAGGAGGAACTTCTATGTGTTTTTGTTGTTACTACAGTCTCTATCCTCTTTTGCACCTGATTTTGGTTGTACTTTACTCAACATTACTTTATGCATGATTGTGCTGATGCGGGAGCCACCCTTCCCTTTCCCCCTCCCCCTCTTTCCCACTCCCTGATTTACTGGAATACAGGGTTAACTAGGGCCTTAGTGCAGGGAGTCTCCGGCTCCTGCACCCTACCTCCTTCCTTCCTTGGGCTCCTGACTCTGACTGCCGTACTCTAAGCCCGCGAAATGTATCTATATCCCTCCAGGGCAGTCCTACAGCCCTATTGGCTCCTATCAGGCACCTGGTGCCTGCCTCGCTATGCCCCATGGGAGTTGTAGTCCCATGGAGCCTAACAGCACATAGGGACCGCGTGCGCACCTTTCCTATGCCTGCACTAGCTCCTAATGGCCGCCGCAATCTCTCCCTACCTCTTGCGCGACTCTCCTGGCTGGCTCCTACACTCGCGCGATCACTGCGCATGCGCGAGTGGTGGAGTAATGGCGGCGCCCTGCTCTGCGGCCGCCGGGACCTTAGAGACACGATCGCGGCCTATAGCAACGGCCCGATCGCGTCCCCGGCAACCGGCAACCTGTAGGGGAAGACGTGCTGCTCCCTCCTCGGCCCCCACCCTCCGGACTGGCCGTCGGGTCTGCCGCTTGCCTCCGGCAGCACCCCACATCGCTCTGGGCCACGGAGGTTCCCGGGGGGGGTCGCAGGGGGAAACAGGTGACCTGGCTACACTGGTATTACCTCTCTGGGCGTGTATGTGTATACCGGTATTACTTCTCTGGGCGTGTATGTGTATACCGGTATTACCTCTCTGGGTGTGTATGTGTATACCGGTATTACCTCTCTGGGCGTGTATGTGTATACCGGAATTACCTCTCTGGGTGTGTATGTGTATACCGGTATTACCTCTCTGGGCGTGTATGTGTATACCGGTATTACCTCTCTGGGTGTGTGTGTATACCGGTATTACCTCTCTGGGCTTGTATGTGTATACCGGTATTAACTCTCTGGGCGTGTGTGTGTATACCGGTATTACCTCTCTGGGCATGTAAGTGTAGCCAGGTCTCCCCAGCGCTACCGCACCCCCCTCACCTGACTGCCGATCGCGGGGGCCGCCGCGTCCAATGGCGGCTCCGTTCGGCAGTGGCAGGGGAGAGGGCGGTCAGGTCCCGGCTCGGGGGTTGCCGGGGACGCGTGCGGCCGGTTGCCAAGGCCGCACGCGCATCTCAGGGCTCCCGCCGCTCCCGGAGCCGGGCGGATAGGGCGCCGCCATTGCGCTTCAACTCGCGCATGCGCAGTGAGTCCCCGGCGGCCCAGTTAGCTCGCGCATGCGCAGGGAGGCTGCGAGAGACAGGGCAGAGTCGCGCATGCGCAGGGAGAACCCTAGAGCCAGGGAGCAGTTGCGTGAGGGCAGGGAAGGCGCAGGAGAGTCGCGCGAGAGTAGGGGAAGTTAGTGAGAGGTTGCGGCGGCCATTACAGGTTTGTGTAGGCAGAGGGAAGGCACGCACGCGGCCTCAATGTTATTGTAGGGGCCTCGGGACTACAATTCCCATGAGGCATAGCGAGGCAGGCACCAGGTGCTTGATAGGAGCCAATAGGGCTGTAGGACTGCCTTGGAGGGAGAATAGATACATTTCCCGGGCTTTGGTGAGTCAGTTGGAGCAGCGGAGCAGAAGGGGAAGGAAGGATGCAGGGAGTGAGTGCAACTCCTGCATCCAGATAGGTACCCTCACCCTCCAGGTAGGCCCCAACTCCCCACCAGGTTAGTGGGTAACTGATAAGGGATGGCCCCAGTTAGGGACTCTGCCCTTAGTGTGAGTGCTGTCTTGTCAGAGTCACAGCTATTAGTGCTGTGAGGTCTGACAGGCAGGCACTGTGTTTGTGCAGCACGGTTGCTGCACGGACCAAGTAAGTGGCTGTGCGTAGTGCAGGTAGCTAGTTATAGGGAGGATTAGGGACTAGGGTAGAGGTACACCCCAGGGCCCAGTTAGTCCCCTATGACACCAGAGGAAGCTGTATGGTATAGGGTTGGCCTTAGGACAGGGAATCCTTCACCATAGTTAGAGCAGCAAGAGGGTTGCTGTCTGATCGCGTGTTCAGAGACTGTGTTAAAGAAGCACTCCGGCTGGAGATTCCTTTCCTGTGGATGCAGAGGTGCACCCACTCCTGCAGAGAGCAGTGCAGCACGCCGTGGGATCACTGTGCGGTGTTGCAGAGCTCCAAGGATTTTCCTGACCAGGACTGGTCAGGGAGGTATTATATATTAAGTGCACCACCGGGCCCCAACACAGGGAAGCGCTATCCCTCACACTCACACTGGTCTTTATTGCTATGGACACTCAAGAGACTGAGGGGAATGTGATGATGGACATTTGGGTGGGGGGATGGTACACAGTTGTATTGATGCACTGTTATTGATATAGTGTTTTGAAGTAAGGTGTTGTCATTGTTCATTCAGTAAACCTGTTATCCATAATACTGTGTATGTGGTTTCTGAGTGGGTTCCTATGTTAGGGTCATTCTACACGTCCATAGAATCCTACATAGGTGGAGGCGCTGAACGAAGATCCGTTCCAGAGGATTCACCCCAGGCTCTCATTAGCGGAGGCTCAGACTGCCTGTGAGCCTGCAGGTATACGCACCACACCGGTAACAATACATGTTCTACTCACCCACACTACATATGAGATTGGGTGGGGTGGAATACCCGCTACATATGTATATACCGGTATTACCTCTCTGGACGTGTATGTGTATACCGGTATTACCTCACTGGGCGTGTATGTGTATACCGGTATTTTCTCTCTGGGCGTGTATGTGTATACCGGTATTACCTCTCTGGGCGTGTATGTGTATACCAGTATTACCTCTCTGGGCGTGTGTGTGTATACTGGTATTACCTCTCTGGGCGTGTATGTGTATACCGGTATTACCTCTCTGGGCGTGAATGTGTATACCGGTATTACCTCTCTGGGTGTGTGTGTGTATACCGGTATTACCTCTCTGGGCGTGTATGTGTATACCGGTATTACCTCTCTGGGCGTGTATGTGTATACCGGTATTACCTCTCTGGGCGTGTATGTGTATACCGGTATTACCTCTCTGGACGTGTATGTGTATACCGGTATTACCTCTCTGGGCGTGTATGGGTATACCGGTATTACCTCTCTGGGCGTGTATGTGTATACCGGCATTACCTCTCTGGGCGTGTATGTGTATACCGGTATTACCTCTCTGGACGTGTATGTGTATACCGGTATTACCTCTCTGGGCGTGTATGGGTATACCGGTATTACCTCTCTGGGCGTGTATGTGTATACCGGTATTACCTCTCTGGGCGTGTATGTGTATACCGGTATTACCTCTCTGGGTGTGTATGTGTATACCGGTATTACCTCTCTGGGCGTGTGTGTGTATACCAGTATTACCTCTCTGGGCGTGTATGTGTACACCGGTATTACCTCTCTGGGCGTGCATGTGTATAACGGTATTAACTCTCTGGGCATGTATGTGTATACCGGTATTACCTCTCTGGGCGTGTATGTGTATACCAGTATTACCTCTCTGGGCGTGTATGTGTATACCGGTATTACCTCTCTGGGTGTGTATGTGTATACCGGTATTACCTCTCTGGGCGTGTATGTGTATACCGGTATTACCTCTCTGGGCATGTATGTGTATACCTGTATTACCTCTCTGGGTGTGTATGTGTATATCGGTATTACCTCTCTGGGTGTGTATGTGTATACCGGTATTACCTCTCTGGGCGTGTATGTGTATACCGGTATTACCTCTCTGGGCGTGTGTGTATACCGGTATTACCTCTCTGGGCGTGTATGTGTATAGCGGTATTATCTCTCTGGGCGTGTGTGTGTATACCGGTATTACCTCTCTGGGCGTGTATGTGTATACCGGTATTACCTCTCTGGGCGTGTGTGTGTATACCGGTATTACCTCTCTGGGCGTGTATGTGTATACCGGTATTACCTCTCTGGGTGTGTATGTGTATACCGGTATTACCTCTCTGGGTGTGTATGTGTATACCGGTATTACCTCTCTGGGCATGTATGTGTATACCGGTATTACCTCTCTGGGCGTGTATGTGTATACCGGTATTACCTCTCTGGGCGTGTATATGTATGGGCCGGGGACCTCGGTCAGCCGGCCGTGACTGGAAACAGTGTGGCTCTACCCGGAGAGACTTCAAACCACGCCCTGGCACTGTTGGATCTCGATCTGATGACGTATGAGTACTCGGGAAATGAAGAGAAAGACACAGAGAGTAATTATGATTATGAAAGTCTTAACTTATGTGCAGCGGCCATCCTTCGGCAGCGCCGCGGTGCCATGACAATGCGATGTTACGTTTCGCAGTGATGTCATGACGCTGCAGGAGGAGGGGCCCCGCTGCCAGCTTGGGTCCCGCCAAAGGTAATGCCGACCCTAAATGAATAGTTTATTTAGAGCTTTCTTCCCCCAGGGAAGAGGTGGAGATAGTCTTTGCTGGGGCAACAAGCATGGGAAATAGAACTATTCTTATCTTGTTAGTTTTCTGTTAGATTTATTCACTAATTATTAGGGCACTTCTGGTTCATACATAGCACGTCAACCCCTTAGACACCACATACATATCACACACCCCATGCTGTTGGCTGCAGGGTTTTGCTTCCTCTTCTCTCTCTGCAGTGGGAGAAATAGATAAGAAACAGTATAATATAGTATAATATTGGCAGTGTGGGAGCTGCTGATTATAATATAGTATAATATTGGCAGTGTGGGACCTGCTGATTATAATATATTATAATATTGGCAATGTGGGACCTGCTGATTATAATATAGTATAATATTGGCAGTGTGGGACCTGCTGATTATAATATAGTATAATATTGGCAGTGTAGGACCTGCTGAGTATAATATAGTATAATATTGGCAGTGTGGGACCGGCTGATTATAATATAGTATAATATTGGCAGTGTGGGACCTGCTGAGTATAATATAGTATAATATTGGCAGTGTGGGACCTGCTGATTATAATATAGTATAATATTGGAAGTGTAGGACCTGCTGATTATAATATAGTATAATATTGGAAGTGTAGGACCTGCTGATTATAATATAGTATAATATTGGCAGTGTGGGACCTGCTGAGTATAATATAGTATAATATTGGCAGTGTGGGACCGGCTGATTATAATATAGTATAATATTGGCAGCGTGGGACCTGCTGATTATAATATAGTATAATATTGGCAGTGTGGGACCTGCTGATTATAATATAGTATAATATTGGCAGTGTGGGACCGGCTGATTATAATATAGTATAATATTGGCAGTGTGGGACCTGCTGATTATAATATAGTATAATATTGGCAGTGTGGGACCTGCTGATTATAATATAGTATAATATTGGAAGTGTAGGACCTGCTGATTATAATATAGTATAATATTGGCAGCGTGGGACCTGCTGATTATAATATAGTATAATATTGGCAGTGTAGGACCTGCTGAGTATAATATAGTATAATATTGGCAGTGTGGGACCTGCTGAGTATAATATAGTATAATATTGGCAGTGTGGGACCAGCTGATTATAATATAGTGTAATATTGGCAGTGTGGGACCTGCTGATTATAATATAGTATAATATTGGCAGTGTGGGACCTGCTGATTATAATATAGTATAATATTGGCAGTGTGGGACCTGCTGATTATAATATAGTATAATATTGGCAGTGTAGGACATGCTGATTATAATATAGTATAATATTGGCAGTGTGGGACCTGCTGAGTATAATATAGTATAATATTGGCATTGTGGGACCTGCTGAGTATAATATAGTATAATATTGGCAGTGTGGGACCTGCTGAGTATAATATAGTATAATATTGGCAGTGTATAATATAGTATAATATTGGCAGTGTGGGACCCGCTGATTATAATATAGTATAATATTGGCAGTGTGGGACCCGCTGATTATAATATAGTATAATATTGGCAGTGTGGGACCTGCTGATTATAATATATTATAATATTGGCAGTGTGGGACCTGCTGAGTATAATATAGTATAATATTGGCAGTGTGGGACCTGCTGAGTATAATATAGTATAATATTGGCAGTGTGGGACCTGCTGATTATAATATATTATAATATTGGCAGTGTGGGACCTGCTGAGTATAATATAGTATAATATTGGCAGTGTGGGACCTGCTGATTATAATATAGTATAATATTGGCAGTGTGGGACCCGCTGATTATAATATAGTATAATATTGGCAGTGTGGGACCTGCTGATTATAATATAGTATAATATTGGCAGTGTGGGACCTGCTGATTATAATATAGTATAATATTGGCAGTGTAGGACCTGCTGATTATAATATAGTATAATATTGGCAGTGTGGGACCTGCTGAGTATAATATAGTATAATATTGGCAGTGTGGGAGCTGCTGATTATAATATAGTATAATATTGGCAGTGTGGGACCTGCTGATTATAATATAGTATAATATTGGCAGTGTGGGACCTGCTGATTATAATATAGTATAATATTGGCAGTGTGGGACCCGCTTATTATAATATAGTATAATATTGGCATTGTGGGACCTGCTGATTATAATATAGTATAATATTGGCAGTGTAGGACATTCTGATTATAATATAGTATAATATTGGCAGTGTGGGACCTGCTGATTATAATATAGTATAACATTGACAGTGTGGGACCGGCTGATTATAATATAGTATAATATTGGCAGTGTGGGACCGGCTGATTATAATATACTGTAGTATAATATTGGCAGCGTGGACCTGCTGATTATAATATAGTATAATATTGGCAGTGTGGGACCCGCTGATTATAATATAGTATAATATTGGCTGTGTGGGACCTGCTGATTATAATATAGTATAATATTGGCAGTGTGGGACCTGCTAAGTATAATATAGTATAATATTGGCAGTGTGGGACCCGCTGATTATAATTTAGTATAATATTGGCAGTGTGGGACCTGCTGATTATAATATAGTATAATATTGGCAGTGTGGGACCGGCTGAGTATAATATAGTATAATATTGGCAGCGTGGGACCTGCTGAGTATAATATAGTATAATATTGGCAGTGTGGGACCGGCTGATTATAATATAGTATAATATTGGCAGTGTGGGACCTGCTAAGTATAATATAGTATAATATTGGCAGGGTGGGACCCGCTGATTATAATATAGTATAATATTGGCAGCGTGGGACCTGCTAAGTATAATATAGTATAATATTGGCAGTGTATAATATAGTATAATATTGGCAGTGTGGGACCTGCTGATTATAATATAGTATAATATTGGCAGTGTGGGACCTGCTAAGTATAATATAGTATAATATTGGCAGTGTGGGACCCGCTGATTATAATATAGTATAATATTGGCAGTGTGGGACCTGCTGATTATAATATAGTATAATATTGGCAGTGTGGGACCCGCTGATTATAATATAGTATAATATTGGCAGTGTATAATATAGTATAATATTGGCAGTGTAGGACATGCTGATTATAATATAGTATAATATTGGCAGTGTGGGACTCGCTGATTATAATATAGTATAATATTGGCAGTGTGGGACCGGCTGATTATAATATAGTATAATATTGGCAGTGTGGGACCTGCTGAGTATAATATAGTATAATATTGGCAGTGTTGGACCCGCTGATTATAATATAGTATAATATTGGCAGTGTAGGACCCGCTGATTATAATATAGTATAATATTGGAAGTGTAGGACCTGCTGATTATAATATAGTATAAAATTGGCAGTGTGGGACTTGCTGATTATAATATAGTATAATATTGGCAGTGTGGGACCTGCTGAGTATAATATAGTATAATATTGGCAGTGTGGGACCGGCTGATTATAATATAGTATAATATTGGCAGTGTGGGACCTGCTGATTATAATATAGTATAATATTGGCAGTGTGGGACCTGCTGATTATAATATAGTATAATATTGGCAGTGTGGGACCTGCTGATTATAATATAGTATAATATTGGCAGTGTGGGACCCGCTGATTATAATATAGTATAATATTGGCAGTGTGGGACCTGCTGAGTATAATATAGTATAATATTGGCAGTGTGGGACCCGCTGATTATAATTTAGTATAATATTGGCAGTGTGGGACCTGCTGATTATAATATAGTATAATATTGGCAGTGTGGGACCTGCTGAGTATAATATAGTATAATATTGGCAGCGTGGGACCTGCTGATTATAATATAGTATAATATTGGCAGTGTGGGAGCTGCTGATTATAATATAGTATAATATTGGCAGTGTGGGACCTGCTGATTATAATATAGTATAATATTGGCAGCGTGGGACCTGCTGAGTATAATATAGTATAATATTGGCAGTGTGGGACCTGCTGATTATAATATAGTATAATATTGGCAGTGTGGGACCCGCTGATTATAATTTAGTATAATATTGGCAGTGTGGGACCTGCTGATTATAATATAGTATAATATTGGCAGTGTGGGACCTGCTAAGTATAATATAGTATAATATTGGCAGGGTGGGACCCGCTGATTATAATATAGTATAATATTGGCAGTGTATAATATAGTATAATATTGGCAGTGTGGGACCTGCTGATTATAATATAGTATAATATTGGCAGTGTGGGACCTGCTAAGTATAATATAGTATAATATTGGCAGTGTGGGACCCGCTGATTATAATATAGTATAATATTGGCAGTGTGGGACCTGCTGATTATAATATAGTATAATATTGGCAGTGTATAATATAGTATAATATTGGCAGTGTAGGACATGCTGATTATAATATAGTATAATATTGGCAGTGTGGGACCCGCTGATTATAATATAGTATAATATTGGCAGTGTATAATATAGTATAATATTGGCAGTGTAGGACATGCTGATTATAATATAGTATAATATTGGCAGTGTGGGACCTGCTGAGTATAATATAGTATAATATTGGCAGTGTTGGACCCGCTGATTATAATATAGTATAATATTGGCAGTGTAGGACCCGCTGATTATAATATAGTATAATATTGGAAGTGTGGGACTTGCTGATTATAATATAGTATAATATTGGCAGTGTGGGACCTGCTGAGTATAATATAGTATAATATTGGCAGTGTGGGACCGGCTCATTATAATATAGTATAATATTGGCAGTGTGGGACCTGCTGATTATAATATAGTATAACATTGACAGTGTGGGACTGGCTGATTATAATATAGTATAATATTGGCAGTGTGGGACCGGCTGATTATAATATACTGTAGTATAATATTGGCAGCGTGGACCTGCTGATTATAATATAGTATAATATTGGCAGTGTGGGACCTGCTGATTATAATATAGTATAATATTGGCAGTGTGGGACCTGCTGATTATAATATAGTATAATATTGGCAGTGTGGGACCCGCTGATTATAATATAGTATAATATTGGCTGTGTGGGACCTGCTGATTATAATATAGTATAATATTGGCTGTGTAGGACTCGCTGATTATAATATAGTATAATATTGGCAGTGTGGGACTCGCTGATTATAATATAGTATAATATTGGCAGTGTGGGACCTGCTGATTATAATATAGTATAATATTGGCAGTGTGGGACATTCTGATTATAATATAGTATAATATTGGCAGTGTGGGACCTGCTGATTATAATATAGTATAATATTGGCAGTGTGGGACCTGCTGATTATAATATAGTATAATATTGGCAGTGTGGGACCTGCTGATTATAATATAGTATAATATTGGCAGTGTGGGACCTGCTGATTATAATATAGTATAATATTGGCAGTGTGGGACCGGCTGATTATAATATAGTATAATATTGGCAGTGTGGGACCGGCTGATTATAATATAGTATAATATTGGCAGTGTGGGACCTGCTGATTATAATATAGTATAATATTGGCAGTGTGGGACCCGCTGATTATAATATAGTATAATATTGGCTGTGTAGGACCTGCTGATTATAATATAGTATAATATAGGCTGTGTGGGACATGCTGATTATAATATAGTATAATATTGGCAGTGTGGGACCTGCTGATTATAATATAGTATAATATTGGCAGTGTGGGACCTGCTGATTATAATATAGTATAATATTGGCAGTGTAGGACATGCTGTTTATAATATAGTATAATATTGGCAGCGTGGGACCTGCTGATTATAATATAGTATAATATTGGCAGGGTGGGACCTGCTGATTATAATATAGTATAATATTGGCAGGGTGGGACCTGCTGATTATAATATAGTATAATATTGGCAGTGTAGGACATGCTGATTATAATATAGTATAATATTGGTAGTGTGGGACCTGCTGATTATAATATAGTATAATATTGGCAGTGTGGGACCGGCTGATTATAATATAGTATAATATTGGCAGTGTTGGACCTGCTGAGTATAATATAGTATAATATTGGCAGTGTGGGACCTGCTGATTATAATACTTTATAGTATAATATTGGCAGTGTGGGACCTGCTGATTATAATATAGTATAATATTGGCAGGGTGGGACCTGCTGATTATAATATAGTATAATATTGGCAGTGTAGGACATGCTGATTATAATATAGTATAATATTGGTAGTGTGGGACCCGCTGATTATAATATAGTATAATATTGGCAGTGTGGGACCGGCTGATTATAATATAGTATAATATTGGCAGTGTTGGACCTGCTGAGTATAATATAGTATAATATTGGCAGTGTGGGACCTGCTGATTATAATACTGTATAGTATAATATTGGCAGTGTGGGACCTGCTGATTATAATATAGTATAATATTGGCAGTGTTGGACCGGCTGATTATAACATAGTATAATATTGGCAGTGTGGGACCCGCTGATTATAATATAGTATAATATTGGCAGTGTGGGACCGGCTGATTATAATATATTATAATATTGGCAGTGTGGGACCTGCTGATTATAATATAGTATAATATTGGCAGCGTGGGACCTGCTGATTATAATATAGTATAATATTGACAGTGTGGGACATGCTGATTATAATATAGTATAATATTGACAGTGTGGGACATGCTGATTATAATATAGTATAATATTGGCAGTGTGGGACATGCTGATTATAATATAGTATAATATTGACAGTGTGGGACATGCTGATTATAATATAGTATAATATTGGCAGTGTGGGACATGCTGATTATAATATAGTATAATATTGGCAGTGTGGGACCTGCTGATTATAATATAGTATAATATTGGCAGTGTGGGACCGGCTGATTATAATATAGTATAATATTGGCAGTGTGGGACCGGCTGATTATAATATAGTATAATATTGGCAGTGTAGGACATGCTGTTTATAATATAGTATAATATTGGCAGCGTGGGTCCTGCTGATTATAATATAGTATAATATTGGCAGGGTGGGACCTGCTGATTATAATATAGTATAATATTGGCAGGGTGGGACCTGCTGATTATAATATAGTATAATATTGGCAGTGTAGGACATGCTGATTATAATATAGTATAATATTGGTAGTGTGGGACCTGCTGATTATAATATAGTATAATATTGGCAGTGTGGGACCGGCTGATTATAATATAGTATAATATTGGCAGTGTTGGACCTGCTGAGTATAAAATAGTATAATATTGGCAGTGTGGGACCTGCTGATTATAATACTTTATAGTATAATATTGGCAGTGTGGGACCTGCTGATTATAATATAGTATAATATTGGCAGGGTGGGACCTGCTGATTATAATATAGTATAATATTGGCAGTGTAGGACATGCTGATTATAATATAGTATAATATTGGTAGTGTGGGACCCGCTGATTATAATATAGTATAATATTGGCAGTGTGGGACCGGCTGATTATAATATAGTATAATATTGGCAGTGTTGGACCTGCTGAGTATAATATAGTATAATATTGGCAGTGTGGGACCTGCTGATTATAATACTGTATAGTATAATATTGGCAGTGTGGGACCTGCTGATTATAATATAGTATAATATTGGCAGTGTTGGACCGGCTGATTATAACATAGTATAATATTGGCAGTGTGGGACCCGCTGATTATAATATAGTATAATATTGGCAGTGTGGGACCGGCTGATTATAATATATTATAATATTGGCAGTGTGGGACCTGCTGATTATAATATAGTATAATATTGGCAGCGTGGGACCTGCTGATTATAATATAGTATAATATTGGCAGTGTGGGACCGGCTGATTATAATATAGTATAATATTGGCAGTGTGGGACCGGCTGATTATAATATAGTATAATATTGGCAGCGTGGAACCTGCTGATTATAATATAGTATAATATTGGCAGTGTGGGAACGGCTGATTATAATATATTATAATATTGGCAGTGTGGGACCTGCTGAGTATAATATAGTATAATATTGGCAGTGTGGGACCGGCTGATTATAATATAGTATAATATTGGCAGTGTGGGACCCGCTGATTATAATATAGTATAATATTGGCAGTGTGGGACCTGCTGAGTATAATATAGTATAATATTGGCAGTGGTGGACCTGCTGATTATAATATAGTATAATATTGGCAGTGTGGGACCTGCTGATTATAATATAGTATAATATTGGCAGTGTGGGACCCGCTGATTATAATATAGTATAATATTGGCAGTGTGGGACCGGCTGATTATAATATATTATAATATTGGCAGTGTGGGGCCTGCTGATTATAATATAGTATAATATTGGCAGCGTGGGACCTGCTGATTATAATATAGTATAATATTGGCAGTGTGGGACCGGCTGATTATAATATAGTATAATATTGGCAGTGTGGGACCGGCTGATTATAATATAGTATAATATTGGCAGTGTGGGACCGGCTGATTATAATATAGTATAATATTGGCAGTGTGGGACCGGCTGATTATAATATATTATAATATTGGCAGTGTGGGACCTGCTGATTATAATATAGTATAATATTGGCAGCGTGGGACCTGCTGATTATAATATAGTATAATATTGGCAGTGTGGGACCGGCTGATTATAATATAGTATAATATTGGCAGTGTGGGACCGGCTGATTATAATATAGTATAATATTGGCAGCGTGGAACCTGCTGATTATAATATAGTATAATATTGGCAGTGTGGGACCGGCTGATTATAATATATTATAATATTGGCAGTGTGGGACCGGCTGATTATAATATAGTATAATATTGGCAGCGTGGAACCTGCTGATTATAATATAGTATAATATTGGCAGTGTGGCACCTGCTGATTATAATATAGTATAATATTGGCAGTGTAGGACATGCTGATTATAATATAGTATAATTTTGGCTGCTTAGGACCTGCTGATTATAATATAGTATAATTTTCGTATAGCCCTGTTTCCCCCCTGCTCTGTGAGATTCTACAGTCTACTACACGGTCTGTGTGTGTGTGGTGCTGAGGCATACCTGTTGTTTCAGGAGAACTGAGTAGCCGCCATGGTAATGGGCAACAAGACAGGCTTATGATCTCTTGCAGGAGTTTTGTTTCATGGTACAGCACCTCCAGCTGTAGTGGGCTCCCGGATTTCAGGACATCAGTTCCCACCACAACACCCTTTACCCCTCCTGCCCAGGAACTGACACCCAGGCATAGGTATATTGAACATGGTTCTTTATTTGGCATCACTGCAGCAGCTCTTCATACAGCAGAGAATGATCTCCGAAGTCCCAGACTTCTAGAGGGTGCAATCCCCAATAGTAGTGGGGTACTTAGTCTTGATGGTCCCCAGGCATAAGCCTAGGGTGGCCAGCTCATCCACACAACTCTTGAGTCTTCTTAAAATCCTTTTTCACTCTGGCAGTTACAGTCGCTGTGTTGAGCCACCTAAAGGGCTATGTACTTCTCGTCAAGACCAAAACATGTCCACTATTCCCATGCTAGAGAATGCACAACATCACGGTAATTGCTCTTGCACATATTAGCAGGGGGAGATCCGATTATTTCTCGTGATTGGAGCTCTTGTGGACCGTCAGCGTTTTACCATTTTGAATATGGGCCTCTTTCAGTAAGTGTTGCACATTTTACTAACACTGCCAGATGGGTCTTCTGATCCAGGCTCCTCTAAAGGGTTAAAGGGGACAGAAACCCAATAAAATGGGAGGGGTTCTCATACACAAATTCCTTGACTGTGGAAGCCTGGAAATGTCTGGAAAAAATGGGTATTGTGTCGTCTGGGGGCTCTGTACATAATTATGATGGGAGCGAGATTGTGCATTTATATGCAAATATGTTGGGCTAGCACCCAACCACATAATCTGTCCCAGATTTCAGTGACAAACACACGGCTTTCAACGTATTTGTTTACTTATTGGTGAGATTCCAGACCTTGGGAGGGAGTTCCCATTGAGTTGTATAGGGGGTGGGGCCCTCCTGTTGTAAGAATGAGATTCCATTAAAATACTATGGGACAACGCCTGTAAGAGGGAGATCCCATTGACATCTGTGGGGGACCTTGAGGTCTATTTACTAAAGTGTCCCGGCTGCAAAAGTAGGGCAAAACCAGTGCAAAAACATCTAGCCATATTCATCAAAGAAAAGGAATCCCATTGAAAACAGTTGGCAGTTTTTCCTTTGAAAAAGCTGGTACAATTCTTTGTCACAGACTTTGCCCCAGGGAGACTATTAAATCGCCCTCCTTGTGTTATAAATGGGAGATCCTATTGACACCTGTTGGGGCACCTGGTGTTGTAAGAGGAAGATCCTGATTTTTGAGAGGGTGGTTTAATGCATTAAAGGGTAAGGTCCATCTGGCCCAGACCACCTTTCTTTTATAAGAGAGACTTTTTCCATTTCAGCTAATAAATATATAATTTTAGTACTTGGTCCCTGAAATCAGGCCCTTCAACCCAAGACATTAAAGCAGCAAACCCTCAAAAACAGAAATACAGTTCTACCATTTTACCAATAACATGTGGTGCTGCCATGTTTTGGCAACCTCTATTGTGTCGATGAGTGTGAATGACAGTGGTCTCTTTAACTCCCATGGAGACAATTGTTTAGCAGCTGATATCCCCAGAATGCAACAACAACGTTGAAAAAGGGGAGGATTTCTACAAACGGCCACAAAAGGACTTTGCAAAAGGTAAAAATGTAGCAGACATTTATGGTTACGGTGAGTAGAGCAGATTGCTGCTCCAAAGCAAGATGAAAACATGCCATTATCTGTCCTCCCTGTTTGGAGTTCTCCCATGTTGGCCGGTATGGGCATGATGCTTCTGGGGATATCTCTCCCAATGCTGGTCCCTGCCTTATGTCTACATGCTCTTGCCCTTGCCTCCCACATACAACTTCTATTCCTTCTGTTGTCAAACCCTCTAACTTCATACCCATCCCCTGCCACCCTCCCTCCCTTTCTCCTGTGCCCTTTGGAATGCTCGCTCCCTTTCTAACAATTTCCTCTGTGCATGACTTCTTTCTCTCTCACTCTCGGCTCCTCTTTGCTATAACTGAGACCTAGCTCACTCAGTCTGACTCTGCTCCTCCCTGTATGGGAATGATGTGTGCAAGAGATTGAAATCACAATGAGGAACACTGCTTTCCAATACTCTACTAAAGGTTCATCCAAATAGCTTGCTGATGTAAGCCGGGTAACGTGGGGACAAAATAACTTGAGTTACTGATGCTATATTCAGTACAGATGAAGGTGCACCATGGAGCTCCCGTAAAACATTGGGTGGCCCTTTGATGTGTTCACCTCTACGGTATCTGTGTTTTGCTCATTTGTAGAGGCGATTGTATCTGCAGCTTGACACACAAAGTGACCCGAATAGAGGACCAGGACACTCCTTTATCATTCTCGTTATCAGGGTCCAGTCGAGACCAGGTGATCATACACAACTGTTGCCAATATACCTGTGATACCTAGGGGACTTGAACCTTCCGGCAACCCTGTGGAAAGGTCTCACCGCAGGCACCTGTCAGGTAGTGGTTGGGGATTCGGCAGCTGGGAGCAAGGGACCGGACTGACAGGTTTGGGTGAGAATTTTATTTTCTGTGTAGGTCCTACATTCGATAACCAGATCTTTACACCTCTCCTGAGCTGGCAGAATGTTATGAGGGGAGAGAATTTTGGGCACTCAGACACCCACAATTTAATACACTCCATTAAAATGTATAGCTTTCTCCCTCGAGCAATTAGGGGTTTAAGCCAAAGTTAGGTAGATTTATCAAAAATCCAGCTAGGCCGAGAGTCTAGCAGAGACGCTGTGACATGATCCGTGGTTCCCCAGCCAGCACTGTTAGCTCTATATCCTTCAAGGATTTAGAGATCAAGTGCGGGAAACCACTTTTACCATGACAGAAGTGTCAGAGTGTGTAAATACAAAACCAGCAAACACAACCTGGATTACTTTTAAGGGCCTTAAGTCGTTACTGCAGCCTGTGTCCCCCGCCGTAACCGCTAAGCACCTCAAGGCTGAATTATTGTAAGGATTGCGTCTTAGGTTTCAGGAAACAAAGGCAAGCATTTTTGTCACTGCTAATCCCTCATCCTACCGCCTAAGTTTGTGATTATGTTACAAGAAGACGGCTATGTTGGAAAGCTACGCCATGAAATTCCTCGGGGTCTTTTCTTCCCCTTTCCAGGCTATCCATCATCCGCGCAGTTTCTTTACGGAAGTTGCACAGTAACTGGGGCTGAAATAAGTGCAGCTTTCTCTGCTGCTGTCGTCCAATGCTCGTCCGTATTCTAACACTTTCTTTTTCATCGTGCCTTTCAACAGAAGGAGTGTAAGTGTTTTTCTTTCCGCGTGGAAGGCGAGAGGATTTTACCCTTTCTATCACAGTGCTCCAGGCCACACGGAGGCCCGTGTGAAGTTATTTTCTTCTTCTTCTTTTTTTTTTTTTTACCCTGTGCTTCCTCTGCTCTCCTGGGATCACCGAGAAGAGAGGTTTTCTCTAATTCGGAACAGACCGGACCCTCACAGCCTCTGATCCTCCGAGCGTTTTATAACGAGCTGTAACGCGGCTCAGACAAGCTCAGGCTTTTTGGAACAAGATGTTCCTTAGTCCCCTTTCCAAAAAAGACAACATCAATACTCAGCGTTTCTCTTTCAGACACACACACACACACACACAATGAAAAAATGTATTGCTGAGGAATTCTTTTCTTCTGAAATATGTTCCTCGGAGAGACATCAGTTTTCAGTTAACCTTTTTGCTTCTAGAAGGACCCGCAAAACATTCATGTGAAATCCCAATTTCTTTTCCCCAGGTGTCCCAGCATTTGATTGATGCATCTTCACAGGGGCTTAACGAGAAGACTTGATATACTGCTGGCCCCACTGCTAGCCTAGGGGTTTTTTTTTTTTAAACTGCTTAATTCATTTTTAATGTATTTATATTTTTACGTTGTTTAAACCTGTGGTCTGCGAGATGTCGACCTCCAGGAACGCAGAACATGGCAGCTTAATAGGAGTCTGAGCTGCTATTAGTGAGTCTCCAATGAAATCTTTGAAACGTTTTAAAACGCCTGATTTCTATAAGTGAGCCTTATGCGACAACAATCGCCGAGACTGGCCGCTAATTAGTGAGACTCAAAATGTCAGCGCTGACCGAAGTCAATGAAATGATGGCTTATTATAGGCAGGAAGCTGCGCTGGGGCCTTCATGGAAGAGGGCCTCTGAATCATACACTTTTTAGGATCTTACTGGTTCCATGATTGCCACGTCACTACAACAGGACCCCTCTTGGTTCAGACCCCTCACAACAAGTGTTATCAATGGATAATCAATGCGTTTTTTTTACCGCGAGGCTGAATGTTGTTGGTGTATCCCAGAGTGTATGTCGCTTACCCAGACTTGTCGAATCTCCACTTGCTCTTCCATATTCCAAACTCTCCCACCTGCACTGGAGGCCATGTTAGACTCTCCATGACATAGGCCCCAGATATGTCCCTGAGTCAGGGTCAGAGTGTGTACTGAATATAAGGGTGGCCCCAGAGATAGGGACATCTTTACAGTGGCAGTCCTGCCTATTGCTGTGACACAGACTGCATGCTGGGAGCTTCACAATAGGATCCAAGTATGCAGCGCTGCAGTGCCAGCTGTGAGGAGGGAGGGGACTGTTGTCCGAGTCCCTGCTGCGGGGAACAATTAGCCTGTTTTTTCAGGAAGTCCGGCCACCGCTCACAATCTCCAAAAAGGTACATGGGCAGCATCGTATTGATTCAAGGGGTAGCGCAGCTCCTAACTCAAGGGCCCCACCAGTGCACCAATAGTGGGAGGACGCACAGGGGACCACCTTGTGTGAGTGAGACTGTCACAGGGACTCCAAGGCTGGAGAAAGTGGGATCATATTGCTACAGTATGTGCATGAGAAAATGTAATGTCCATGTAATTAATGTTGTAGTGTGCATATGTTTTGCTTATGTTACTTATTGTTGGTAAAGTTATATATATCTTCTTCACTCCATCGCCATGTGTGTTTTTATTGTGTAATATATCGTTTTCCTGGGAGGGATTACCCCTGTTCTTAGGCAGGGCCCCTGTCAGGTGGAGGCACCGTCAAACTCGTTACCACAATCGCTCATTCAGCGGAGGCTCAGGATGATCCGTGCTAGTTATCAACAGGTGAGCACCAGGTACACCTTTTCCTGCCACTGTGAGAATACCCGGGAAAGGGGTGCTACACAGACAACAACTGGGAGAATTACCGGTCACAGATTTATTGAACATATGCAAAAAAAACATCCAACATGGAACCCAACCATCTTTCAGAATCATCAGCTTGAGCCCTCATCCTTGTCCGCTGCCCAGATCAGATGGGCCAAAAGGAAATAGCCCTCGTAGAGAGTCATTCCAGCCGTCTTCACCATCAATAGGCAAGACAAGATCCATCCCACCAGTAATATCAGCCTCGGAGGACCAAAACCAGTAACATTTGTGGTTCCAAATGACATTGTATCGGAAAAGCTATGATTTTGAAGTGTAAATCTCTACAAATTTACTTTGTGAATTATTTTGCTTTTTGTAGAAATAAAAAAATAATAAATTACGAAAACTTTACTTTTCTCAAAATGTTGACAATTTCACAAGAATTCTGACATCATTTTGCCAGTTTTATGTTTGACAATTCCGTCAGAATTATGCCACTTTTCACTAAAATGTGGCATAAATAGCAGTACCTCAAGGGCCAAGTGACCTTGGACATTTACTTTTAGGACTTTCAGTGCTTTGTGAAGCGTGTTGATATTAGGTAAATTGTGGGCGCTTCACAAAGAGACGCTGAGGCTGAGCAACAAACAGTAAGACTCCCAGAAAAAGGGCAACTCAACAAGTTTTGCTGAGCTGGGAGGAAAGTTGATGGATCTCATGGGAGAGAGGTCCACGTGAGATGAAAAAACACAATAAGCAAATGTGCAGCATAGATTGCTGAGTTTATATACAATACAATGTATTCTTACACAGTTGCTGCACAGCTTGTTGAATATTCATCTTTTTACCTCCTTTTCTGCCAGCAACACATTGTAAAGCTTGATGTCACAGCGAGAGATATATGGGGCAAGCCTCTGCCATTGGCCATAATGGTGATGCAACATATTGTGAAATAATGTGGCAATATCCCCCTTTGGACCTCAAGACAAGCTGGATAGAGTCAGACTCATATAGTAATATGTTGAGTAACCATTACCACTGGCAAGAAAGCCAGACATCGGAATCTCAGCTCATGGGACGTCATAAGGGAAGATTCTGTGTCCAGACACCTGAAGAAGAGACTTGGTAGGTTTAGAGACCGTGTGTACAAACGACATCTACGAAGAACTCCCATGTTAGTGTAACCCCCTTTCCCTATGGCTAAGGGACACTGCGGGCGATTACGCGTGCTGCGGTTACCTGTGGGGCTCACAGGAGGCCAAAGCTTCCGCTTCTGGGAGCCTGGGGTACTATATCTCGCAGTGCAGTGCCTCCACCGATGAGGATCCCAGCGTGACCGGGATAACTCATGGGAACCAATACAAAGCAATTACCAAAACACACACGGAAATAGTAATAACAATATCTTTTACCAGCAGGTCCCTGCTCATAAACACAATAACAATGAACATACAATAACCATAGTACCAGTGTGGTACCCCAGTGTCCCTCCTCCAGTCCCAGGAGCAAACCCCACCAAAAAGTGAAGGTAGTGTTACCCTCCCTGAAGTGTGATGGTGCACTTTGGGCACCTTCCTGGCTAACACCAGGGAATTAGTGGGATCCTCCGGTAGCAGAGTCGCATCAGTGGTCACATGTTGTGGGGTCTGCAAAACTCCCCTCACACCTTACTGCTGGTTGCCACATGCGGTCTCGTCCGAAGGTCGCAGTGCGGACGTCCGTCCAACTGCGAAGTGGTGTGGGTCGTCAGTCACTACTAGGGAGAGTCTCTATCTAGGGACCTCCCTACAATACTGGTCTCAGTAGGGATCGGGGCCTAACTGGGGCCTAAGGGCAAAGTCTGACCTAGTCCAGGGGCTTACTCGCTCCCTGGACTCGTCCATCCTCTTTGCTGGCTCCGTGACGACGCGCGGGCTCCAAGTCCGCGGCGGAACTCCTGCTCTTCAGGCCCTCCCCTTCCACGTCGCCAAACCCACCATGGCCGATGCAACACAGAGTCCTATAGACTTACATGCGGCACCAATCCCAAGATGGCAGCCACAAATTCAACCCGATCCTCCCGAGCAACAGAGCAGTTTCCCCCCTTATAGGAGGTAAGAAGGGGACCCTGCTACATCAGTTTCTCAAAATGTTTAACTCCATACAGATGAATATACACTGGCGACACACTTTATTCGAGCTCGGCTAGTCCCACGAATTCGGGTATACCCGGGTGTATTGAGGTTTGTGACTGTTTTCTGCCCGAGTGCATTGAGGTATTTTCCATTCAGGGATTGAAGCATTTTATTCCCGCTGGCTGCAATACTGCACAGTATATATATATATACTGCATTACAATTCATGAATTTATGCCATCTGGTAGACACGCGAAGCATTGCAGCCTATTAAATCCTAATCATTATCATTTAACAGATCAGCCGCCCATCAGCCAGGCATGAACCCAGGCTGGGAAGGCAAACGCAACGGGGCTTGTCAGAGGTGAGGAGCGGCGCATTCCAGGTATCTGCCAGGTACATACTGGGTATTTGCTCGAATAAAGTATGTCGGTGCAGTACATTTCTCTATGGATCAGGGTTTAGTAAAACATTGGTGATTTGAAGGGGCAGGCAAACATTTGGATCTACTTCCTTAAAAAAATTTCATTCCCCCTGGAGTAACATTTTCTCCTTACTCTGTGACTCTGTCCCTGCTTTGTGAGGCTTGCTGAGTTGTTGGGTTATGTACTACAGTCTCTCAGGTGCAAAACCGAGTGCAAATTCCGGGCAACAAATACCCCCAGATCTATCCAAGTACCCCCAGATCTATCCAAATACCCCCAGATCTATCCAAGTAAAGGAATACAGTTGAAAGCAGTTGGTAGCCAATTGTACAAAAATTTGAGCGCTAAAAATGTCACGCAAACCTTCCCAAAAATGTGCGTTGCTTATGACACATACTGTGGGGTGCCAGGTGTCCAGTATTGAACTGGACTGTCCTATATTTGGACACTTTGTCCAGTAAAAAATTAGAGGTAATACTGGACATGTATGTGTCTGGTATTACCACTCTGGTCATGTATGTGTATACCGGTATTACCTCTCTGGCGTGTATGTGTATACCGGTATTACCTCTCTGTGTGTGTACGTGTATACCGGTATTACCTCTCTGGGTGTGTACGTATATACCGGTATTACCTCTCTGGGCGTGTATGTGTATACCGGTATTACGTCTCTGGGTGTGTACGTGTATACCGGTATTACTTCTCTGGGCGTGTATGTGTATACCGGTATTACCTCTCTGGGTGTGTACGTCTATACCAGTATTATCTCTCTGGGTGTGTATGTGTATACCGGTATTACCTCTCTGGGCGTGTATGTGTATACGGGAATTAACTCTCTGGGCGTGTATGTGTATACCGGTATTTCCTCTCTGGGCGTGTATGTGTATACCGGTATTACCTCTCTGGGCGTGTATGTGTATACCGGTATTACCTCTCTGGGCGTGTATGTGTATACCGGTATTACCTCTCTGGGCGTGTATGTGTATACCGGTATTACCTCTCTGGGCGTGTATGTGTATACCGGTATTACCTCTCTGGGCGTGTATGTGTATACCGATATTACCTCTCTGGGCGTGTATGTGTATACCGGTATTACCTCTCTGCGCGTGTATGTGTATACCGGTATTACCTCTCTGGGCGTGTATGTGCATACCGGTATTACCTCTCTGGGCGTGTGTGTATATACCGGTATTACCTCTCTGGGCGTGTATGTGTATACCGGTATTACCTCTCTGTGCGTGTATGTGCATACCGGTATTACCTCTCTGGGCGTGTGTGTGTATACCGGTATTACCTCTCTGGGCGTGTATGTGTATACCGGTATTACCTCTCTGGGCGTGTATGTGTATACCGGTATATTACCCAGCAGCAGTCAATCAGGAGGAGGTGTCAGAAACCTGAGGGTGGGGCCAAGGAGAGGAGCGAACAGCATGGAGCAGAGAGAGGGGTGTGTGTGTGTTGAGCGCGTCATACCTTTCATCATTCTGTCCAGTATTTTTGGAGATGCCACCTGGCAACCCTACACATACATATGATATTATTATTATTATTAATATTATTTGATAACATAATTGAATGTTTACAATTATTTTTGGAAATCTCACAAAGGTAACAGGAGTTGTACACGTTTGTGACTTTGCTACCTTAATGTGAGCAGAAGTTTATATCCAACCTAACTCACGTCAGGCCTTCAGCTTTAAGTTCTGCATGGCATACTGCTCCCTGACCTTCGCCCTGGAAGTTATTTCTCTCCCCCCTGCTCAGCTACCAGCCAAAGTTGCCGATCCAGCTGGGACGTGAGCTCTTTCCCGATCAGATCAAAGCAACAAGCTCTCCGCTCATTATCACAATTAATCTGATCCCGAGACGCAAGCGAACATGTCCAGGCCGGGAGGGGGCTCGCCAGGAGCGACTCCTGAGAAGGACACACGGCATCATTCATCATTTTCCAATGCTGAGAAAATAGCAGCTGCTTTAAAAATAAAAAAGAATACGATCACGTCTCCCTTAATGTAATCCTTCCGCTGCCAGCAGGGAAGGCCTTGCTGGAGAGTTAAAGGTGCCAGTCTTGTTGCCTTTTCCAAATAAAAAAATATACACAGATTGCCCCTTTTTCATTAGGATTGGAAACCCTCCATTATTCCTCGGTGTCGATGTAAAAGCTGCGAATGTTAGGGCCCAAATAAACAAGAGGGTGGACAGGCCGGAAGGAGGCCTTACTGCTTAGCGCTGTGTGGACTTTACATACAGAGGACTACTGTGCATGCAGAGCTCAGGGAACATGGCGGGATGTTACCTAAAACAGGAATGGGCGTGGTGTTCCCTGCGATAACGCCGTATGCACAAGGCTAATTAAATACAAACATAATCAAGGCGCCAACAGAAGTCATTGGGCCCAGGACAGATGTAAGGAGCAGCTATGTGAGGGAGAAGCTATGAGCCTGAGCCAGGGTACATAACGTAGGGGGGGAAGATTTAGGCCTGAGAGGCAGGGAAGGCCACAGTAGAGGAGGCCTACCAGCAGCCTCGGAGTGGCCTGCCTGCAGGGTTTGCTGAAGGCCCATGGAGGGGCCAGCCTGCGAGGCCTCGTGGAGGGGCTTAACCCACGGAAGAGAGGCCCTTCAGGCCTGCGGATCAGGCCCTACGTGTTTGGGTTGTCAACAGGGAGGCCCCTTGACTCACTGGAACCCACTCTCCCTCTGTTATTAGCACAGCCCTCTATGGCTCTGGGCTAAGGTTGCCAGGTGGCTTCTCCAAAAATACTGGACACAATGGTGAAAGATGCGACACACTCGAGACACACACACCTCCCTCCTCTCACCACTCCATGCTGTTTCCTCCTCTTCTTGGCTCCACCCCCAGGCTCCTGACACCTCCTCCTGTTTGGCTGCATTACCCAGTAGCAGCCAATCTGGATGGAGGAAGCTGTACTGCCCCCTAGCAACAGCCCCGCTCTCTCCCCGCTCAGGGAAACTCCACGCCCCCCAAGTCGGTCAGGTCACTATGTCCAGAGAGGTAATACCAGAAACACATACATATCCAGAGAGGTAATACCAGAAACACATACATATCCAGAGAGGTAATACCAGAAACACATACATATCCAGAGAGGTAATAACGGACACATTCATGTCCAGCGGTAATACCGGACACATACATGTCCAGTATTACCTCTAGTTTTTACTGGACAGAGTGTCCAAATACATGACAGTCCGGTTCAATACTGGACACCTGGCAGCCCTATAATCTGGGCCTTTGTGATTTTTGGCATATTTTAGGGGAATCTTTGACATGCTACAAACGCGTCTTCTCTTTTACATCAATATTTATCCTTTATCCAAAACGGAAATGAATAGTGCGGGATCGTGCAGGAAAAAGGAAAGTAACGTTAATTATCAAACAACACAGTGACTTTCATTGGGTACGTGGAACTGAACCTTTAACAGGGATGTTCCACTTCATAGCAAAGCTAAAAAAGAGAAATAAATATTTATATACAGGGAATGCGGCCCTCTGATAATGATTTACCTTTAAAAGGTAACAGGCACCCATGGGTTTTGCAAAAAGATGAAACGAAATGTTATTTCATCACTCGCCGTCTCGGCCCTTCTGAGAAAAGGCCCAGTTAGTATGTCAGTTTTAGATCAGCCATTTTGTTTTGTGGTGAGGTGATTTTTGGCTTTGTGCCATTTTTTCCCAGTTAGATCCCAGAGCTCAACTCCACTCCTCAGGCCCCCCCCCCCCCCCCACACACAGGTCAGGTTTTCAAGATATCCCTGCTTCAGCACAGGTGGATCAATCAGTCCCTGCTTCAGCGCAGGTGGCTCAATCAGAGGGCCCTATGCTAGTAGCCTCGATCAGTTCGTTGCTACATCGCAAGGTCTGGCATGTTCTCGCCGAACGGTTTGTCAGTTGAGTTATCCCGGTATTCAGACAGAATCTGAACCCATCTCAAACCGTGCGGCAGGAAAATGCCTAAACCGCCCGGGGAGGCAGTAAAACTCATCTCAGCCTCACTCAAAGTTCTCCCCGCGCGGTCTGGCTGCGAGCTGCAGAGAGAGAGAGAGCCGCCTCCCCCTGCGCATATCTCGCCAGCGGTTGTTCTCCCCGTGCGATCTGGCTGCGAGCTGCACACAGAGAGCCGCCTCCCCCTGCGCATATCTCGCCTGCAGTTGTTCCCCCCGTGCGATCTGCAGAGAGAGAGAGCCGCCTCCCCCTGCGCATATCTCGCCAGCAGTTGTTCTCCCCGTGCGATCTGGCTGCGAGCTGCAGAGAGAGAGTGCCGCCTCCCCCTGCGCATATCTCGTCAGCGTTTGTTCTCCCCGCGCGATCTGGCTGCGAGCTGCACACAGAGAGCCGCCTCCCCCTGCGCATATCTCGCCAGCGTTTGTTCTCCCCGCGCGATCTGGCTGCGAGCTGCACACAGAGAGCCGCCTCCCCCTGCGCATATCTCGCCAGCGTTTGTTCTCCCCGTGCGATCTGGCTGCCAGCTGCACAGAGAGAGAGCCGCCTCCCCCTGCGCATATATCGTCAGCGATTGCAGTGTTTTAATAAAAATTAAGAAACGCTACCCACAATAAACCTGTCACTGGTGGTTAACCCCTTCATTGCCTCAGCCGCTAGCCGGTAAGGTAATGAAGCTGTTTTAATAAAAATTGTAATCCTACTGTAGTATACGTGAGCAGGGGGTCTCCGGAGCAGAACCGTGTTGATCTTAGGTCCGGGGAACCCCTGCTTCCTGAGATACAGTCCCGGATATGGGGGGCCAGTATCACCTATGCGTTTAAATGTCCCGGTCACGTGACACGGGACATTTAAACATTGCACGGGGATACCGGCACCCCATAACGGGGCCTGTATCTCAGGAAGCAGGGGGTCCCCTGACCTGAAATCAACGCGGTTCTGCTCCGGAGACCCCCTGCTCACGTATACTAGTATTAAAATTTATATTTTAAAAGCTTCATTATCTTACCGGCTAGGCAATGAAGGGGTTCAATAGCCTGTTTATTGGGGGCAGAGGGGCTGGATGAAGGGGGTAGTAGACGCAAGGTGGGTGATTAGGCCTGTCGGGAAGGTTGCGGGAGGAGTTAACTCCTTCACTATTGTAATGAAGGGGTTAACCAGTACCGCTACCCATCCAGTAGGCCTAAACACCCACCCTTGGGGCAACTACCCACTTCACCCAATCCCTATACCCCCAATAAACATTAAAAAAACAACAACCCTAATACCCATCTCCTCTACCCCCAACAAGTACAGTTCAGTAATGGGCAAAATTACTATTATCCAGATATGGATAGTAGTGCATTTGCCCATTCAAAATAAAACAGTATACAGCAGCATAAAGTAAATCAAATGTCTACTTCAAACAAAAGAACCGCGAAACATTTTTGCTCCTTTTTAAAAGTTGTCAGGAACCGGGACACAAAGCAAAAAAAAAAACGGGGCAATCCCGGAAAAACCGGGACGTCTGATCAGCCGAGTATATGAGAAGCACAATGCAGACAATCAACTGGGACGCGGGAGCGTCGTGATCATCAAACGAGAGACGGGAGTTCAGTGTCCCCCCCTCCTGCTGAAACGCCCGGAGACGGGAACGCCGCTGTCTGATTGCATGACTGATAACGCGCTGATCCAGCGTCTCCCCCTCCTGAACCACACGTTGTTTTATGAATTCATTTTTTTCTGTCCTCCTTGTGAGCGTCCTTTATCAGGAGGCATTTTATGCCGGTGTTTTGAACCATAATGCTTGCCGTCTCCAGCACTTTATCACGCGCTTATCTTCTTCACTAAACACTATTTCGGAACTATGCATTTGATGAGGTCATCACGCCGTCACCAATTCCAAAGTATATTTATTAAATTAGCAAATAATTCTTAATTGTAATAATTCACTGCGACAGACCTAGGAAATCTCACATTTTCATGAAAATTTCATGATTTGTCTGCAAGATAGGAGGAAAAATAAAAGGGGGACACATTTTTCTGAACACAGTGAGTGTGTGTGCGCGCGCATGCGTGTGTGTGTGTGTAGTACATGAACGCTGTAATTCTTGATCTTATAAATTGCTAGCTGTCCTGTTTGATTAACGAGGGTCTCATAATGAAACGTTAGGAGAAGGGGACTTTAACAGACACACACAGTGATATAAAGATGATAAAATCCGCCTATGTATCTAGTTACTAGGACAGCATTACATGGTAACAATATACTGAAAGGTGCACTCATGTAGAATTATCCCTTATAATTAAGTGTAATTAAAATATAAGTATAGGCATACCCCGCATTAACGTACGCAATAAGACCGTAGCATGTACGTAAAGCAAAAATGTACTTAAAGTGAAGCACTACCTTTTCTCCACTTATTGATGCATGTACTGTACTGCAATCGTCCTATACGTGCATAACTGATGTACATAACGCATTTGTAACAGGCTCTATAGTCTCCCCGCTTGCGCACAGCTGCGGTACAGGTAGGGAGCCAGTATTGCTGTTCAGGACGTGCCGACAGGCGCATGCGTGAGCTGCCGTTTTGGGCGATATTGGGCGATATGTCCTTACTCGCGAGTGTACTTAAAGTGAGTGTCCTTACACCGGGGTATGCCTGTATGCCACCATTTGCCTGCCACTGGATTAATAAAACTAGACATATGAATGATAATCCTGATTAAAAAAAAAAGATGCCTCTTGTTAAGATAATCTAATATGGTTGCAGTTGTATTCTTCATTAAAGGAGCAATTCCATTAAAATGACCAGAAAAAAAACATTTTTTGTCAATAATTTGACAGTTTGATGGACTTCCCTAGACACGCAGAACAATGTGAAAAGCACAGATTTGGCAGCTTCTATTTTTTTGGAAATGAAAATGAGCAGAGAGACAATAAAGATAAGGAAAGGGGGTGGGAGGGAGAGGGGGTTTACCTGTGCAAACTCTTTCTGAACACACAGTGCCACCCGAGAAGAGGGAGCAACCAGAGGAAATGAACCCCCCTCTCAGGTCTCTGCTCACTGTGCTTACAAACTGTGCAATATGATGTCAAAATACTTACAGGTGGCAGATTTGGGTAAAAATGCAGCAATCGCATAAATGTGACCCGTTAAACATGTCCCTGCCATTGGTGCACTTTGGTGCTTGGAGGGGCTGCCCCTTTAAGGCACCTACACAATATGGCTTGCTTGGTTACCTACACAATATGGCTTGCTTGGTTACCTACACAATATAACTTGCTTGGTTACCTACACAATATGGCTTGCTTGGTTACCTACACAATATGGCTGCTTGTTTACCTCGCGCAGCCTCCCACTTGGATGGTCTTCGTGGAAACTCAGCCCGGCGAGGGATATTGTAGTTCTCTTTCTTAGAAATGGATTGCACCCATGCGGGGGGAGTCCCATAAAAAGATTAATGGATCAATTACCACTCCGCCGTTACTAATGTGACCTTCCCTCTAAGCCCATGGAACGTCCACGGATACAGTTTCACAGAATGATTTAGTGCAACTTTACCGAGGTCTCGGAGCTCATGTGGATTATATTGGGGAGGGGTCTCAGCGAGGAGCGACAGATGAGAAATCCATCATGTGCCCAGTTCCCTGTGTGCGCAGGGGGCAACGTGTCAAGCACAGAAAGCCACGTTTGCTAAAAGTCATGCAGGCAGGCGTCACTTAACCTCCTCACTGCTGGAGACGGTCAACAATACCTTGCTTTGCCAAAGGCTTTAACCCTTGCGCTACCCGAGGGGACCGCAATGTGGTGAAAGACGTTCTGGCAGCGGAATCGTTAGAAACAGAGGCCCTTATTCAATAGGCGGTGAGAGCTTGGGTAGTGCACAGTTAACAATGCATTTACTTTCATTAACCTTCACCCCACGTAGTGACGCCAAAGGCGCTTCATGTTTTCCGTGAGGTGATCGGGCTTACTGATTGAAACAGTAGAGTCCCCTTCACTTCTGTTACCGGCATCTGGGGGCCTGGTTGAGTCATGTGTTCCCTGGACGAGCGATCACATGACGTGGAAATGCCGGAGGATTGGTGGCACTCTGGCGCCGTCAGACCTTAGGTTAAAGTGAGTGGAAGTCATTGACTATGCATTTCCCCTGCTGCCTATTGAATAGGAGGGATAGGAGAATAGAAACTGACTCCAGATGTGACCTACTGTAGCAGGTTTACCTGTTGTCTTTTCCTGCTACATAATCACAGCCCCTACCAGATCTTACCGTTTTATTTGCTACTTAATGACCTGTATGATTCCCATGTGTCTACCCAAAGAATTCTGGAATTCGATAGTCAAGCGCCACACCTCTGCTGGGAGACGGCCCATCTACAGCGCATGAGTAAAGAGCTGTTTCCTTATACAGTATATTCCTTACCCCCAGTTTCAAAGCATGGGTATTTGTCCAGTTGTTACTTT
Organism: Ascaphus truei; assembly: GCF_040206685.1. Taxonomy (NCBI): domain Eukaryota; kingdom Metazoa; phylum Chordata; class Amphibia; order Anura; family Ascaphidae; genus Ascaphus; species Ascaphus truei. The sequence continues at coordinate 433,148,725 of NC_134485.1, read as the reverse complement.
TTCCCCCCTGTAATTCATTAATACCCTTCATGCATTTGAACGTCACTATGAAACGCAGGCAGGTCTACGCACACCGGAGATATCACCGGCTCCCAGTCACTGCCCAACTGGAGAAAGAATGCTATTTTTGGTGACACATTCTAGATGCCTCATGCTTACTTCAACCCCAATGTCTTTTATGTATGGGGCATCGTTTCTTTTAAGTTTTAAGATGCACCAATGTTGGACATTCTTGGATTGCGAAATAATCGCAAAGATATGAAACATGACCACGCCGCTGATGCCAAGAACCTTACAGCATCCCTAATTTTATATTAAAACATGATTGTGAACTACGTTTTCTCTCTCACATATTTCTGTAAATAAGAGCAGGCTATTTTTTGTTGGCCTTGTGAATCGACAACGCGCCTTTGTATCCAAGCTGTATAAGTCACCTCTTGCAAGATATTGACTGAGGAAGCTTGCTGCAATAGTGGATGCAGCCAACCAGTGAGCGGTATACCATGTGATAACATTCCTCTCACTGATTGGTCTGTGGCAGAAGGTCTCAACTCTGTCCTGGCCATACCACTAGGAGCTTTCAATATAGGACATGTTGACCTCAGATCATGTCTTACCCATAAGTGGACACTTGGATTGCACAGATCTGAGTGTATCCAGGTCCTGACCCCAGCTTTATAATGTAACGTCTGTAAGGAACATGTTCGCCAGTGTGGTAGGTGGCAGCCTGGAAATTTCCCTGGAAGGTCTGTCATCGCCATTCATTTTCACATTCCAGGTGGACCAGTATTCACTGGAGCAATAAGTGGGCAGCACTGCCATGCAACATCAATCAGAGATGAGCAGCACGCCCTTGCATGTCCACGAACCTGGCAAATGTTGGGCAGTCGTGACGAGCAGAAACGTTACAAAGTAAAACAGATTCCCCAAACTTCCACAAAAAGTGATAACCAGTAACCAACTTTTCTAAAAATGTATTGACAAAAACTTTGGTGAGTATTGGTAAATACTGATACATTTGGGCGAATTTTACCAATATTCATATAAAATGGTAGAGTAATTTCTCAAATGCTTTGCCAATTTAGGAACTTTTGCAACAAATTCACACATCTCTAGTAACACTCCCTGCTCATGTTTGGAATTGGTATTCCAATAATTAAGATGAAGGAATGGAGGAGCGGCTCAATGATTAAGGACACGGACTCTGGTCCGGTTCCCGGTGTTGGCTCCCTGTGACATTGGGCACGTCACTTTTTCTCCCTGTGAATCAGGCACCAAAAATACATAGATTGTAAGCTCACCTGCGCAGGGACTGTGTGTGTAACATGGCTATGTGCTGCGTACCGCGCGCTATACTGTAATTGTGACGCGCTGTGAGTCCCATTGGGAGAAAAGCGCCGTATGAAATGAAGTTATTATTATTATTATTAATTGAATCTCATTTTACACCGAGACATGTCCATTCTCCTTGCAATACCATGCCAGATCCTTCCAGCGCTGAAAGGGTTGATTCTGATGGCGCTGGAAGGAAAATCAAGTAAGTAAAGTGTTTATGTCCCTTCCAGAGGAGCAGAGTCTCTTGGCAGAAGGCCGGATGGAGAGAAGTGGGACATATTGCATTGAATCCTCCTCACCTCGGACTGTTAATGTCCAGTGTGTGCTTTGGCACCAGAAGTGGAGGATGTGCAGACGGCAGCCAGCTGAGAGTCAGCAGCGAGCGGATGGGCTCTGCTGATGTTTCTGTAGGTAGACATTAGGGCATCAAGTCTGGAGGGCTTAGCGAAAAGATCATTGCCTTTGAAGTGGCTGAAACAGGCACGCGGTGTCAACTCCACAGGACTTTAGCCAAGTCACTTTATCCTCCTGTGCCTCACGTGCCAATGCTTAATTGTAAACTCTTCAGGGCGGGAACTCGAACCTGCAAAACAATATCTACCCAAGAAAACAATCTGACTCCGTGGTTAGAAATGCTTTAGGATAAAATCCAGTACCGTAGTGTCCCCCCCCGTGCAAGAGTACTAAGTTACAAAGTACCACTACTTTCTGACATTTAAACTGAGTTACACTTTCTCGTTACAGAAAAGGGATTCATTAAAAACGACCCTCTCTTTCTGTTCTAAAGAATAAATGTTGAATAAACCTATCTACTTGCATTGATATAATGAAGACAGAATCACAAGAGGATTATTGAGAGAGCAAGCGCTCCCAGATTTGGGGCGGTTTCAGTGCCAGGAGGCGTTTGGTAAGCAATCACCGGGAGTTAATGTCAAATTATATGTACAACTGTGATTATAAGTGACTGCCACTTTCGGTTTCCTTGAGCGACTTGAGAAAGAGCCCCCTCGGTTGCGAAACGAGTGGGAGATTTTTGGTTTGGACCATCGCTATTTTCTATAGGTCTGAATAAAGAACATTATACCTTTTCATCAACACTGGGTTCCCGTGCTATTTCTGGTTCTGGATAACCGGTGTGCTGCTGCTCCGGATTCCCCCTTCCATGTGTGAGTTTCCTGAAAATAGGACATTTAGCACAAGAGATGCTCATATTGAATGAAACAGTCTAAATATTCACAGACATTTTACAGGAACAGTAATATAGGAAGAAATAATGTTCGTGGCACCATTTCTCTCTCTTCTTGGGGACAGGCCACACTGGGGCCACTGTACGTCTGGATTTACCCGGACCAGTCCTCTTGAAAGAAGCTGTAAAATGGTCTGGTTCGGCTTTCAAACAAACCAGACATATGTCGGAGACTCAGCAAGGTCCAGTCTCTGCAAACATCTCCTCCCAGCCGTCCCACTTGCATGCTGTCCGGTGTTCTTATCTTGCATGGAGAGCACCCACGCAAAGCGCATGCATGCAGAACATGGGAGTGGGGTGGGGGGGGTGGGCGGTTAAGCGACAGGAGGGGGGGGATTGGACAATTTACAGAATGGGTTCTTGGGTCTAAAAGATACACTGTACCTGTGCATGAAAAATAGTATTATTATTATTATTATTATTCCCTCTGCCTAATCATTACATTGAAAGTCTTGTGTCGGTGCCATGTAGAAAAGTCACCAAGTTTCCCAAATATACCCACATGTTAGCCATTTAACCCCTGCTCTGCCAGAGAGGTCAGCTAAGCAGCTGAATTGAAATATGCTGCCGGCAGCGGAGGGGTTAATGAGACTATTTCCGCCGTTGCCGTCCGTGTCCGATATTCGTCTAATTTTGAAATGTGCGCGAATATTCTGCGCATGTCCGCTCTCCGGGAAAGGAATTCCTCTGCCTCCATGTCAGAGATTGATCTCACCTTTCCCCAGAACCGCGTGATAACATGTTGGGGACATGTCGCCACTGAAAGAAAAACATGTTTTGGGCACAATGCTTAATTGAGTCATATGGAAGAAGCAGATTAATAATGGACATGTGACGGACATTTTAATCAGGGAGTGTTACATCGCTGCAGAGCTGGAGATTTTTTTGGTACAAGTGCGGAATTTGATATAATCCATCGTGCCCACCCTCTCTCCTCTCCCCCCCCGCCCCCCAGCCCCCTTCGGTTTCGCTTCCCATGGACAAAGTCCAAGTTTCAATCAGGGGTCCCAGAACAAAACGTGGAGCAAGAACCTTAGGGCAATACTGCAAAGGATGGAGGTGATATTATCTCTTGTGTTTCAAGATTGTTTTGATGTCCACCATTGTTCATTGGACCCCAGCGTGTGTTCGGTAAAGCGCTGCGCGCCGGGTTATATGAATAAAATATTCATGCAACTAGAGAGAAAAATGATTATTATGAAGCATGTAACAGACGGTGCTCTGAGCAGTGATTCAAGGCCACCCGTGTCAATCTGGGACACGGCATGTGCTGACGAACAGAGCATCTAAATATGAAACCAGCCCCCTAAAGATGGGACATAGCCGGGGGGGGAAATGATATGGCAAAAATAGCGTACATCCCGATCTCAGGCGCTTCACCATTGTATGGGGGATCAAGTTTCTGGTCTCTGCTGCTCCGTAACCAAGCTGCCTCCTCCTCAATCATCAACACACCGAGACACACACACACACACACACACACACACACCGAGACACACACACACACCGAGACACACACACACAGAGGGCGCATGGAATCTTCCATGGAAATCACCGTGCCAGCAGAAAATCAAGTGTTCAAGAGTGTTCTGCTCAACGTTATGTCATAACTCTCTGAGTAATGGATCAGGTTTCTTTAGGTTCCCTGGGCCTAATTCACGGAAACGGGGGAACTGATCTCCTGTGTTTTATCCATCAAATCTCCTTGAAGAGAGTGTGTGATTAGGGGTGTTTTAGAGCAGGGGGGCTCAATTCCAGTCCTCAAGCTCCCCCAAACAGGTCAGGTTTTCAGGGTATCCCAGCTTCAGCACAGGCGGCTCAATCAGAGGCTCAGTCAAAGGCCTAGCCTTTGATTGAGCCACCTGTGCTGAAGCAGGGACTGATTGAGCCACCTGTGCTGAAGCAGGGACTGAGCCACCTGTGCTGAAGCAGGTATATCCTGAAAACCTGACCTGTTGGGCGGGGCTTGAGGAGCGGAGTTGAGCGCCTCTGTTTTAGACACAAGAAAAAACTCAGATACGTTTTTTTTTAAAAAAAAGAAAAAAGAGCAGAACAAAATGTGTTTTATATCAGATCTGCAAATTATATTACAGCTTTTAATAAGGAAGTGTGTAAAAAAACAAAAAAAACAAAGCTCCACCTCGCCATCCGCCTAGTCAAAATCCGTTATTTAAAATAATTTTATAATAAGTACACTGGCGACACACTTTATTCGAGCTTGGCTAGTCCCACGAATTCGGGTATACCCGGGTGTATTGAGGTTTGTGACTGTTTTCTGCCCGAGTACATTGAGTTATTTTCCAAGCAGGGATTGAAGCATTTTATTCCCTATGGCTGCAATACTGCACAGTATATATATATATACTGCATTACAATTCATGAATTTATGCCATCTGGTAGACACGCGAAGCATTGCAGCCTATTAAATCCTAATCATTATCATTTAACAGATCAGCCGCCCATCAGCCAGGCATGAATCCAGGCTGGGAAGGCAAACACAACGGGGCTTGTCAGAGGTTAGGAGCGGCGCATTCCAGGTATCTGCCAGGTACATACTGGGTATTTGCTCGAATAAAGTGTGTCGGTGCAGTACGTGGAGTTTTGTTTGCTGATCTCAAAGAAAAAAAATAATATCTTCTTGATCTTCTAAAATTCTTCCCTTGCACGTTTCTGTGACGCCTCTCTACCTGGGCCACAGAGCTGACAACCAAAGTTTTGTTCTTGGGGCACAGGTAGAAAAAAAAAAGTTACATTTAAAGCGGTGATACAGTTTGCAGTTTCTTTGTTGTAATAAATGCAGCCGTTTCTTAGCCTTAAGGAAATCTAATTGTCTAAGCTGCCGATCGATCCGTTCTCCTCGTGATCGATCGGCAAAAATCTGTTCCCAATATGGCCGCCTGATTCAAAACAGGAAGTGCTGGGCCTTCGTAAATAGTTGCTATAGAAACCCAAGGAAGCGGAATACATTCAAACTCATTAAAAAAGCACAAAAAGAGTGAAGGGGATAAACATTCAATAAGTGTTGAAAAGCAAAACAAAACACCTGTAGGGTTCTGAATGTATTGCTGGTGTAAGCGAACACGTGGATTTATAAGCGATCCGACTACTTCAAAAGCAGCGATCTCGCCTAACTAATAATTGTAGCGCGTATTCGTGGCAAACGGGAGGTGTAATAATATTTCTGATAACCATTTCTTTTTAATTAAACATTGCTGGCTGTAGAATTTTCCAAGCACAATGGATCTTTGCCCTACCCCCCCCCCCCCCCCCCCCCCGGAACGCGTTCACGGTTTGGATTTGGGAGATAAAGTGACTTGCCCAAGGTCACGAGAAGCTGACACCGGGAATTGTACCAGGCTCCGCTGCTTCAAGTGAAGTGTCTTCCCCACTGAGCTGCTGGCCGCAGCCGTGCATAACTCTGGCATCCAACAGGTTAAATGTTGCTTTGCTAAAGCTGCTCCCATAAGCCCCATTCCTCCATGAGTGTTGTGGATACACAACAGACCATATTTCACCGTCAGACACAGGTGATGACAAGGGACAATTTAGTGCCTAGGTTAGCTCTTAAGCGAGACATAGTGTTGTAATTACACGCTCCGAGGCAGGGCCTCACGTCTCCGATAAGGGACAACCTTTCGGAAGCTTTTTATAGACTGCACTTCACTCCTTCCAGGGTCTAGTAAAACAGCTGACACACTTACACAGGACACGGGCTGCCCTGGGAACGGGGGGGAGGATAAATCAGACGCATGTGCAGCAGTGGGCGGGTGATGGTGCTCAGGGGTGATGGTGCACAGGGGTGATGGTGCTCAGGGGTGATGGTGCTCAGGGGTGATGGTGCTCAGGGGTGATGGTGCTCAGGGGTGATGGTGCTCAGGGGTGATGGTGCTCAGGGCCAGGGTGATGGTGCTCAGGGGTGATGGTGCTCAGGGCCAGGGTGATGGTGCTCAGGGCCAGGGTGATGGTGCTCAGGGGTGATGGTGCTCAGGGGTGATGGTGCTCAGGGGTGATGGTGCTCAGGGGTGATGGTGCTCAGGGGTGTTGGTGCTCAGGGGTGATGGTGCTAAGGGGTGATGGTGCTCAGGGTGATGGTACTCAGGGGTGATGATGCTCAGGGGTGATGGTGCTCAGGGTGATGGTGCTCAGGGGTGATGATGCTCAGGGGTGATGGTGCTCAGGCTGATGGTGCTCAGGGGTGATGGTGCTCAGAGGTGATGGTGCTCAGGGGTGATGGTGCTCAGGGGTGATGGTGCTCAGGGGTGATGGTGCTCAGGGGTGATGGTGCTCAGGGGTGATGGTGCTCAGGGGTGATGGTGCTCAGGGGTGATGGTGCTCAGGGGAGATGGTGCTCAGGGGTGATGTTGCTCAGGGGTGATGGTGCTCAGGGGTGATGGTGCTCAGGGGTGACACTACGGTTTTTATTTGCAAACTAAAGATTGCACGTTAGTTCCAAACAGCGACCCGGCCGGCCGGCTCACAGATACACGCTGGCTTTATTTCATGTTCACCGTTGAGTCCTCCTGCTTTTGCAGTGCGATTTGGGTCGGAATCTCAACTTCAAGTCAGTGGAGCGATCGGCCGCTTCTGAGCATATAGAAAAAGTCAGTTTGTCTTTAGTGAGGACAATCATTTTAAATGCTATCGCTGCACAATGGAGATATAGCAATACAACGAGAACTCCACACTGGGAGTTTAAAATGGCCACACAGGAAGTGGTTTGTAGCCCCCCATTTTGATCCAGTGCCTCAAGAGACCTCCCTGCTTTTTAAGGAACATTGAAATCTATTTTTAAAAAATGCTTAGAATGGCATATTTGTTTTTCATTTGTCAGTCACACAAGATTTAACCCCGTGAATATATCACATGCGTTTACTCAGGGGGGCTCAACTCCAGTCGTCAGGCCCCCGCAACAGGTTTTCAGGATATCTCTGCTTCAGCACAGGTGGCTCAATCAGTCCCTGCTTCAGCACAGGTGGCTCAATCAGTCCCTGCTTCAGCACAGGTGGATCAATCAGCGACTGTCTTCGACTGAGCACCAGTGCTGAAGCTGGGCAATCCTAAAAACCTGACCTGTTGAAGGGGCTTGAGGGCTGGAGTTGAGCCCCCCCCTGAGATAAGTCACAGCGGTGCCAGGAGAGACTGCACTTCTAACGCCAGTAAAACAAGACCATATGTTACCAACTGTTATTATGCTTCATGTGTTATATTGTTAATACAACTCACTTTAACCCCATCAGCGCCAGCAGCTGACACCTTCCACACAGCTATCGCTCTTGGCATAGTTCTTCTCTGGGTGCCTTCTTACCACCCCTGGGAGGTGCATGCACTTGTCACTGAGAGAAATACTTGTCTGCGATCAGGTCCCCCTTGTTAATCTTCTTTAGCACTATCCATGTGATCCTGCCCTTTCAGGCCCCTTCGGAGATCTTGGCCTGTTCGGGGGAGATTATTAATACCCTCCATTCCAGGCGCGGAACTGCTACTTGTTCAGGGGATATACACTCCGTGTGCGGGGGTCTGCTTGTAGGGCTGACCCCCTGACAGCCCAGAGCCCTATCTAAGCAGGTCTCTGTGACCTGCATATCTCTTCTTACCATTGTGTAGGGATCCTAACTGTTAGGGCACTGTCTCTAATGAAAACACAAATGGAGGGGGGGGGGGGAATAATCTCTCCTTTAGTAAGGGAACCTTCCCCTGCCTCTACTCCCGAGGCTCCCGCTCTCCTCCCCTCCTGGAACCTGACCCTCTGAACAGTTCCCCTCACTCATATCTTTCCTGTGACCCAGTTCCCGGTGTCTTCACAGGGTGGAGCCTATCATCTATTGCTCACTATTAACTCCTTATATTCCATTAGTAACCACCACAAAGCGGAGGGAGATTCCACTCTCCCCTAACTAAACCCAGATGTTATCCCCAAGATGTTATACATATACAATGGGTAACACTGAGATATTTAGTGGCATACAGCCTAGACATATAATGTACCATAACAATACATACAGTACGTACTGTTGGTAACACTACAATGAAAATCCTGACCTGATACTGAACAGATAATATTTAATACCTACGTATTCGAAAGATACTGTATTTCAGAACAATATTTAAACCATATGCAGTCTGGGTATATAGTATATATCACTCTTTCCTTGCACACACACAGCCTACATACGCTGTGCCAGTCAGACACACATCTCTCGTGCTAACGTATAGTAAGTACATCCTATAAGACTGACTAGGGGATCCCATATACATACTGCTGAATTTTGAACCCATAGCCATTCTCTGTCATACCGCTTATGTAATATGGAGTAATACTAGACTACTCGACTGGTAACTCTGTATATACATAGTGTTGGCATCCCACTCCTGAGACATACATAGTCCTACATGTGACTACAATCATAGGCCTGTTAGTGCCAACGGCCTCGTAACTACTGTATAAGCGCTGCAACCATACAGCACACAATGTTTCCCAAAATCTTAAATATGGTGGTGCTAGGGAACTCAATTACTGTATCCATCCTTACTCGCTGTGCTGGTCTGTGTATTACATGGTTACTATACCTAACCTGAGGGCCCCAGCTTGTGTGGAACTGTAACTTAGATAGAGAGATATCCAACATGTACATGCGTGATATACATGTAATGTAACACATTTTCTTTATTGGGTTTTAATACGTATAGCCAGGTATTCTTGTTGGCTACTAGTCTGCCCTGCCTAACATGTGACAGGGGGGGCGGGCTAAGGCCTGTATTCTGCCCAATCAGGGGTTCGGACCTTTGACCCTCCCCCGGGGTACTTAAGGGGCTGCACCACCAAATTTAGTCAGTGTTCTCTCCCCTGAGAGAGAGTGATTACTGGAAGCGTGTGTGCAGGGCTGTGACGGTGAGGGGGTAACCAGGCCATCAATAAAGGTATTATGCCCGGCTGCTTACCTCTGAGTCATATCGGGTAGTTTAGAGTGTCAGCTCTTGAACTCATTTATGGTACCTGCAATGTATATGTTTGTATTGCAATAAAGAATTTATGTGTGTTTTGCCTTTCCAGGAGTGACTCAGATCAGATTCCCGGGAACATATAGACACATCACTCCGGTCAAAATCCTCCCTGGAAAGCAGTTGCACGACTCACCGCCAGGTTTCCCTGCTTCAGCACAGACCATAGGGGCATAAGTATATGTGAATCCCGGGTACAGTCAGGGGTCCTAAGGTTAATGGGGGTCCCCCAGTATATGCCCAGATCACCAGAACCAGGTATGGAGGTTCTGGGGTGCTTCAACAATCGATAAGGTTGCAAGCTGATTTCATATCTAAGTGCAAATTTCCTATGTATTTAGAAAAGTAACTGAGATTGAACCTAAGCGTTATTTCATTCAACTTTTAAAACATTTTCTTATAGGAAGGCCTAGGAGCGCTGAAACTGAACCTGCGCGTCTTTTCAGTCAAACCTAGAAAATGATGGATTTAGAAGAAATTGTGAAATATTTGTATTTTAACATTGTATATAATGGTATATGCATGTGCACTGTATATGAGCTGGGGATTTCCAAGTCCGTGGTTCTGAGAGACCAGTTGGCTACCAAGCTGGTGCCACTAAGTCTGCTCGGGTCCCAGAGTTGAATGCCACAGAGATTGCCAAGGTGTGAAAGCCATTTGGGTGGAGGAGATAGATTCAGGTACCCTCGTCCTGGGCTAAATGGAAGTCATCGGACTACCATTTGCCCAGCCCCGAACTTGAGACGCCCAACTCCATTGGTGGCTTCTGACTCACAGGTGGCAGAGGTGCCAAGCTGGCGCATGCCCCTGTCAGATTTCGAATCCATCCTTGACCGACTTCAGTAGACTGGCAAGTCTCTGATTGGCTGGTAGAAATTCTCCCACGCTCGGATTGGCTGGAGTATTTCATGAATGGGACTGAAATACTATATGAAAGCCAGCAGCCAATCCGTTCCTCCGATTCAAAGTGCCAAGAAAGCAGCGGCAAAAATCGAAACCAGCAAAAGATGCTCTTGGAGAAATAGACGCGAGCTGTTTCAATGGAATAAATGACCATTTCTTTGCCGCCTTGTTTTGCTCAATGTTCTGATCCTGGTTAAAAGGTCTAAATAACGGGTCTCCCGTGACAAGGTCTCTGGCCACCTTCCATTCCCTCCCCTAGGGGAGTGGAACAGCTACCCCTCATCCCATTAGGGGGTGAGGTAAGAGATCAGGATAGACCTTAGAGGCCTGAAGCTTCCTGGGTTGATTCCAGGAACCATCCGGAGGAGGGAAGAGACCAGGGAATCAGTATAGTCCTCCTTGGCTCTGGTCCTCAAAGTGATCAGATGAATAGTGATAAGGAAAACAACAAAATAAAATGGTGTGAACCTTCTATGCAACTACTAAAAACACTAGCACCACTTGTGCGTGCACTTATAGATACAGCACCTAAACACAATGAAACGTAAACTACAAAATACCCAGTGAATTTTTTTCACAACTACAATTAAGTGCTATGTACATTAATGGTGCTATATAAAAAAAGACATAAAATACAATACAAGTGAAATAGCGTGTAGCCATACAGACAATGAATAAATATAATAAACACAAGCAGTGCTTGATGGTGAAATTCAGTGCTTGATGGTGAAATTCTTACCCCACTAGAGATTAGTGATAACAAAGTGTAACCAGATACAGTTTAAATGGATGTAAATACACAGGCAGGTTATAATTGGATCTAGATGATAACTAGATATGAGCTGAAAATGAAGTAGCTACAGTAAGAACAAATCTATACTGTACTTAACTCCTGATTGGAAGTGGATTGATGTCCATTACGATTAACGTTTATGCGAGGAAGAGAAGAGAAAACCTCATGGTACAATAACATGTGACATTTAATAAAATATAACATAAAATTGGAGACTGTTGGAATCTCACTTATGGATTTTCAGTTAAAAATGCGCATGTAGATCAAAATAGATTAAGTGTGCTGGCGCCTTTGGCGTCACGGTAGATCTGTAGGGTGTAGAAGAGGGTGCTCCGGGCTCTGAATGGGATGCCGAGCTGCTCCACGGAGCTCTCCTTTGCTTCCTGGTTCGCGTCTGCTTCCAGGCTCCGCCTACCCCGCTGTAGCCGGCTTGCGTGGTGACACGCAATGGCGTGCCACGTGTCGTAGTATGGTGACGCGTCAGTAGCGTCCTGGATTCCGAAAACAACCGCACACACTCTACGGCACCTCTGAACGCTCCAATGATTAGCCTCTGGTCCCAGCACACCAATAATCACCCTACGCGTTTCACGAGACCTTCCTCAGGGGGGATAGTTAGTGACGAGGTAGTCCTTTATATACCCTCACTAATTAAATTCCAGTTATGAGTCTTAAACAATCACATATTGTTCTTTAACAATCTTAAGCTAGAATACAAAACTCATACGACATTCATGATGCCACAAACTGAGGTAACCATGTACTAATTGTAGCCCTTGTACCCCCACCCTGAGTGCGATTGGGGTCATCTGCTTCTCTGGCTACTCCATTTAGGTGATGTGCTGTACCTGTTTGACAACAGGAGGGCTGATTGCTCCGCGGTGTTGTGGGGAGAACAGGACAGGTTTACAGGTCACCTTAGTGCTTTGGTGCAGTGCTTCCAGTCAGCATGGATTCTCTGGATAGCAGCAGGATGGCCCAGACTGACACCTTTCTTTCAGCTCAAGACATTGCAACACACTGGGGATGGTTCCATGGTATTTATTGCAATCAGAGCAGATGTACAAAGCAGGTGCATTCTTCTCCCAGCTTCCCCTATTGAAAGTACACTGGTTAAGGCTTGAGGCCCAGGCCAGGCCTTCTGGACTCCTCCTCACATCCCATAGTGAGATGGAGGGTAGATGGTGCTCACTCCACAGGGGGAGGAAAGAGAAACCTCCACTTTAGGAAAGTGCCAGTATTTATAGCCTTTGGGTGTCACTGTAACTCTGACTCATAACAAGCCAGAACTGGACACTGATAGGCCATCACATTTAGTATGTTGTCCAATCAGTACCCACCCCTCAGGCTGACACTCTCAGGCTGTTGCTAGGCCCGCCCTTGGATACATCTAATATATCCAAAGCTGCAAAAGCACACAGGGCCTATTTGAAGGAATTAACCCATCCACTGCCTGCACCTATCAGGACTTACACTGGTAGGGCCCAGGAAAAGAAGTAGCGGCCGGAGGCTAGGCTACATCATAAAGAACCTAAAGACATCCCAATATGAAAATACAATTACAGTATATATCCATACTAGCTGAGAGACCCGGCGTTGCCCGGGATATTTGTGGGTGGGGTGGCATTTGGGTGGGGAGTGGTCCACGCGTCACAGGACGGTGTGCGGTGGTACTGCTGATGTGGGGGTGCTAATGGTGATTGTATAGGGGTGCTGATGATTTAGGAGGGTTTGGTGCTGATGTGGGGGTGCTGATGGGGCGGATGTGGGGGTGCTGATGTGGGTGTGCCGATGGGGGGGACAGGGGTGGCGAAGGTGCTGATGTGTGGGTGCTGAAGGTGCTGATGTGGGGGTGCTGATGGTGATGATGATGCTGATGGGGGCTGGGGATGCCGGTGTGCTGATGTGGGGGTGCTGGGGATTGCGGGGAACTGGGGATACCAGGGTGCTGATGTGGGGGTGCTGGGGATAGTGGGGATCTAGGGATACAGTGGTAGTTACATCTCCAGGATGCGGTCTCCCTTGCGGATCCCAGCCCGGTCGGCAGCTCCACCGGGCAGCACGGCGGTCACATGCTGCAGCGGTGCGTGCAGCTCTCCATTAATGCTCCGCAGCTGGCCGCCCACGCCCACCTGGCTCCGCTCGTTAAACCCGTACCCGGACTTAACGATGGGGACTACCCGCGGGCCCTGCCCCCGGGCCTGCCGGGCCGAACCCCTTGCCCCCACCGCCCCCGTTCGGCTGACTGGAGTGAATCCTTTCCCCGTCCTCATCTGCCATCTTTACCACGGGAGGAGCAGCCAGGCGGGACGGGTCACGGGACCGGCGCGTCACCCGTCGCAGGGGAAGCTGGGGGATGTAGTCTGGCGGCGGCTGTCAGTCAGTGTGTGCGGTTCCAGGGGGGAGGCAGCCAATCACAGACAGGTAATCAAAGGCAGGTAAACAGACACAATCAGAGGCAGCCAATCAGAGACACGCAATGTGAGCTAGCCAGCCAGAGACACACAATCAGGGGAGGTGAGCTGCGGGTGGGGAGGGTTCCCACCCAAAGTACTGAGGGTGCTCTAGGCACCTGAACACCCGGAGTTCGCAGAACAATCCCACCCAAAGCATGAGGTAGCGCTACCCCAAAGTGGTATGAATCGTTGGTGCACTTAGGATACCACTCCTGTACCCAGGTGTCGCCGTCGGATCAACAAGGTCAGTCAGGTCCCACGACGTGGGGTCTGCAAAATCCCCTCTCGCCTCACAGGTGATGGTCCGCATCGTGGGGAGCTCCAGCAGGAGTGTCTTCCGTAAAGTCTATAGGGCCTGGCTCTGGTCCTAGGCCGCAGAGCACGGCGTGGCTGTCCAGTCACCGATGCAATACCAATACGGCAGTACTAAGGGGAGCGTCCCTATCTGGGGCATTCCCTACAATACTGAGATACTGTGACTCAGGGCCTATCTGGGGCATTCCCTACAATACTGAGATACTGTGACTCAGGGCCTAGCTGGGGCCTTCCCTACAATACTGAGATACTGTGACTCAGGGCCTAGCTGGGGCCTTCCCTACAATACTGAGATACTGTGACTCAGGGCCTAGCTAGGGCCAACGGGGCAATACTGGCCTAGTGCAGGGAGGCACTACTCCCCAGATACTATCTGCTCTGTTTTCTCCCTCTGCAACACTGGTGCACGGTCTTCGTTCGAGCCAAACCTACATCTCCTGCCTTCTAGAGAATTCTGAAGCCCTATTGGCTGGAACGCCCCGTGTGGATCTTACCCTAAAGGAGGCTGGGACTTGTAGTCCCGCAGAATGCGGTGCGGAGCTACCCAAGATGGTCACTGCACTTCCGGACTATCTATGCATGCGCACCTTTTCCTTTACATTTTCCTAAAATGGCCGCCCCCACCTCCGAGTTCGTCGCGGATCTCCGACAGCTCTGGCGGCACCAAGCAGCAGCTCCCCCTCACTGGAGGTAGGGAGGGGGGCTCTGCTAAAATTTTGTAATAAACTGTCCATACAATATTTCACTAGAAGGGTGCGCTTCCTCTTTTTTCCTTACAGATGTAACCGAGTCCCCCTCCTTACCTCCGGTGAGGGGTAGCTGCTTTGCTGCTTAGCTGATCGCCGGAGTTGCGCGTGATCGGGGAGTTAGCAGGGGGCGGCCCTTTTGTAGTAAGGCGCGCATCTGCATCTGCAGTGTTGCCAGAGCGATGGCCATCTATGATTGGTTCCACACGGACCGAAGCTGAACTACGAGTCCCAGAATCCTCGGGGGGAGGGATATCATGAGGGTTGATCCAGCCTGAAGGAACAGGATATCCTCGTATTACGGCTACATTAATGCGCCGGTGGACGAATGTCCACGCGGCGGACTGCGGCCTGGGACCAGACTGCACTGTTCATGGACATTTGTGTGAGACACTACGGCTGGAGCTTACGCGATGTGAAGGCCGGGACCCTTAGGCGAGAGGGGATTACTGTCAGAGACCCCGCTGCTTGGGACCTGCGTCAGAGAAATTCCGGAAGCTGCCCCTAGTGAACTGGTGAGCCCAGGCAGGTATCACAAGTGCACCAACAGATCACATCTCAGGGGGGGGGGGTAGCGCTACCTCACACTTTGGGTGAGCTTGCTCATGTGGACATCAGGTTACAGTTGCTCCGGGCACCCCCAGTACTTTGGGGGACTCACTCATGGTGGTGGTTGTATTGCAATTTACCCTTATAGTATTGTTATATGTTGTGCAAGTAAGTACAAGTTATATATTAACTAGTGTAATACTATTTATTACTGATGTATTGGTTCCTATGAGGAGTCATCCTGCCAACGCTGGGAACCCTCATAGGTGGAGGAGCAACACTAAGAGAGGTAGCTCACCCCAGGCTCCCAGAAGTGGAGGCTCAGGCCTCCTGTGAGCATACAGGTACAGCAGCACACGTAATCACCCGCGGTTTCCCTTAGGCATAGGGAAAGGGGACTACATTTGGAGGCGCTGCTGAG
The DNA here is from genome assembly GCF_040206685.1 of Ascaphus truei. NCBI lineage: Eukaryota > Metazoa > Chordata > Amphibia > Anura > Ascaphidae > Ascaphus > Ascaphus truei. Next base: position 433,132,962 of record NC_134485.1, on the reverse strand, counting down.
ATATCAGACCTGGGGTGCCCATAGTTAGTACAATCAAAATTATGTCGCTGATCATATCATTACCGTCCCGGCGGGAGGTTGAAAAGTTACGTACCACACCAACAGGTGCTCGCCATTGGGCAAGTCTCCGCCGACACCTCCTCTTACGACATCTGTATAGTACTGGGGCAGTGCCCAGGCATACAGAAACACACACACACAAACACACTGTGTGTGTGCGTGTGTGCGTGTGTATATATATATATATATATATATATAATTATATATATTTTTATATCTGAAAGTATCCGGCATTGATCAGGAATTCTAGGAAACGAAAATGACCATTCCCCTCCTCCTCCTCTCACCCACCTACCCCCTTCTCTCTCCTCCTCTTCTCGTCCCCCCCCTCATCTCTCTCCTTCCCCTCATCTCTCCATCCCCCCACTTTCCTTTAAGCACAGCATGGGAATCAGATACAAAGCCAGAGAAACAACTCACTGACATGTTTAAACCGTGATCGGCCTCATCAGTGTGAGGTTAGTTTTACTGGCTTTGCAATTTCAAAGCTGTATTATTTACCATACACATTTTAAGTTGAGCATCTGATTCCCAGGCTGTGCTTAAAAGCTGTGTTAACAGGAAGCATTAGCTTATAAGGGTTCCATGTAAAAATGGATTTCAGGCAAAAGGTGACATGGTGTGCTCATTTGTCATTTCCCAGAATCCCTTGCTGCAGTGGAAGCACTGTATGCTAGGTCAGCGGTGCGCAAACTGTGGGGCGCGACCCCCAGGGGGGGCGCGACACTGCCGACGGGGGGCGCGGGGTTTACAGAGGCCCCGCGCGCTTCCCGAAGGCACTTAAATTAAGTGCCGGGGGAGCTGCAGGGCCTCTGTAAACCTAACTTACCGTGGCTCCGGCGGCTTCCTCCATGCGGCGCCATGGCAACGCGGCGTCAAAATGACGCTGCGAGGTCATGTGACGTCACGTTGCTATGGCAACGTGACATCATTACGCCGGAGCGCGGGTAAATTGGGGTTGGGGGGGGGCGCGGGAGCGAGGGGACAGCCATCAGGGGGGCGCAGGGAAAAAAGTTTGCGCCCCCCTGTGCTAGGTAATAATGGTGAAAGGCAGGGTTGCAGACCTGCCTAAGACATGTGGATGTGCTCACAAGTGATCTTTTTATTTGCTATACGGTGGAGGTTTCTTGTCACCTTTTTCACCCACCATAACTTATTATACATGATAATTGTAATAACTGTAAAAAATCAAATTGATAATATGATTAAATATTATATGGATCTATATTATACATGCACAAATATGTATATATATTTGAAGCGCTGAGGGTCTATCCCTAACAGTCTTGGATGAGCGCGCATGCGCGCGGATATGTAAAGGAACGAAATGCTGCTACACCACACTGTAGGCACGATCATTTCTTTTATCTGTATTCTGCCATTTACACAGCTATAACTCCCTGCCTGGGCTTTATATATGTCCTGGACATACTATATAGAGTTTTGCTGACCCTCTGGTAGCTTAGTATTATGATTTTTATTTCTGTTTGGGGTTACATCTTTTTGTCCAATGTGAGCCACCGTAGGAGCCCGGGTGAGGATTTTGGCGCCCAAACTGTTAATTGATAGCACTATATGTATTCACAGTGTATGTCATGCTATGTGGGGGAGCTTGAGAAAGGACCGTGAGGTCCGAAACGTCGCTTCTTTTCCCTGTGGTTACCCCCTGACGCTTGTGTTACTTCATTAAATTTAATCTTTTGAATTGGTGAGTGCTGCGGATTTTTTGTGTTAGGAGCCTATATATATTTGAGATATACATTTATAAATATATAAGATGTAGGCAGGTACCCCCCATCGGGCTCCCCGTGTTCTGGTTTCCCCCCCCCCACTTACCTTCAGAGTGCAGGCAGGGCGATAGAGTTGCCGGTGTCTTCCGCAGCAGGGCGCCGCCATGTTGGGCGGGCGCTCGCACGAACGCTGAGTCACGCATGCGCGGAAGCAGCGAGGAGCGGCAGAGTGCCTGAGAGGTTGCGCCTGCGCAGGGCAGACCCACAGCGGCCATTAGAGGGAGAGCACTAGGCTCCCTATGTTAAAGGCTGCAGGCGGGACTACAATCCCCATGATGCTCAGGGGCAGTGACACCACCTGATACCAGGGAGCCAGTAAGGCTGCAGGATTCTGCCGAAGGAGCAGGAAGGACTATTGCCTGCTGGGAGAGGAAGAGTTCAGTGAAGACCAGGAGCCTGGAGTTGCAGGTTGGTCCACGAAGCAGTGCTCCAGGGACTAGGGCAGAGGTCAAACCCCCAGGGCCCAGTTAGTCCCCTGAGTCACTGTAGAGGTGCTGAGAGTGCTTGCTATAGGGAAGGCCTTAATGCAGAGATCTTTCACATAGCTTGAGACAGATCATGCTGCTGGACTGCTGATTTCTTAAAGAGACAGTCAGTCAAGGATCATCCGGCTGGAGATCCCTCCCCCCGGGAGACAGACAAGGGATTCATCTCTGCCAGAGCAGCGCTGTGCGGCGTGGGATCACTGTACGGTGTTGCTGATTCACCAAGGATTCTCCTGGTTCGGACCATAACCAGGGAGGTAGTATATCAAAGTGCACCAACGGGCCCCAACACAGTGAAGCGCTGTCCCTCACACACACCCTTACTTCATAGCTGGTGGACACTAAGAGGTTAAGTGCTCTGGCACATTGGTACACTAAGGACAGAGGGTGATGCAAGGATGGACACGTGGGCAGGTGGGATGTCATGCAATGTTATGCTATTGATAGTATGTTGATAAGTAAATACTGTGTGTGTTTACTGTATGGTTGTCTGGTGAGGGCACACTCCCACCACGTTGGGATCCCTCATCAGTGGAGGCGCTGCACCGAGTGTAAGTACACCCCAGGCTCCCAGTGGCGGAGGCTCAGGCCTCTTGTTAGCCTCACAGGTGACAGCAGCACCAGTAGTTATAGTACCCTAGGGGTATACCCGCGACAAATATATAACAAAACCTATATAACTAATAAGTACACTTTTATCAATATGTGTGTATAGAAGTATATACTAAAGTTCTGTACATAAAATGTTATTTCTTCCCATATACAGCAGGGCCCCACTCATACGGCGGGTTCCGTTCCAGGCCGCCGCCGTAAAGCGGAAAGCGCTGTAAAGCGGGGCCCTACTGTACTGTATTGTATCTTTGAAAACAGAGATGCAGAGCTGTAACCCGACTGTTTCGCTGACAAAATGGCATCTGACAAGGAGATGCGCAGGCGCTAAAACTGTTGCTTAGTGACAGCCGGATACTTTGCTGCTGTGCGCGTCATGCCGAAAAAATCGCCGGAAAAACGGAACAAACACTGAACCTAATGAATATGGCTATACATTGGGAAACGCCGTATGAGCGGAACGCTGTAAAGCGGAGCGCCGTAAAGCGCGGTAAATGCATATACGAGGGGCCTGCGTAATGTTCACTCGCTTGGGAGCAGCTCGGTCCCGACAGAGCACCCAAAGTGTGCCTCTTTTCACAGGCTAAATGTTGTAGGGTCTGGGTGTGACATCTGATATGCCTGAGCCATGAATAAGAAAGGAGGCAGACTGCGGGTGCAGCGCACACACTGGTATAATTCACACCTCCCAGCTCCCAGCGTGCGCATATCCTCCCCATAAAATGTCCCAGCCATCGGCGCTAATAACCAGCCATCTTGAGAACCTCAAGGTGACACAGAACGGTCCAGCCTCACTTGGGGGAACCAGAAAGGCTGATTAAGTGTAATTTCCTGATCTGTAAATCATTATTTCCCTTTTGTTTCTTGTCCATAAAATATTAGCTGTGGGGCTTAGAAAAAGAATTCTAATTTTGTAGGTTTGCTGGGTATCCTAATTGTCAGGGTACAAATACTTCTTCTGGTTGTTAACCCTGTGGTTGCTGGAGTGCATTCCTGCTGTGACTTTAGGATCTATGTGACATATGTGTCAAGGCAAAAGTAGTTACATAGTTACATTGTAAATGAGGTTGACTAAAGACATATGTCCATCGAGTTCAACCTATGTTAACTTTAGAACACAGATATTTTAGCCTATATATTGTGACAAACTGCTCCCTAACGTAGGGCTGCCGTCTGTCCGGGCTCTTCACAACACAGTCCTCTAGGGTTATTTAGAGAGACAAAGGGATAATACGTAGCCGCATATTGCGTAATTCAGGCTTCTGCCTCTTTTTTTCGTCCCAGTAATGGACTTCAACTTTAACAGATACACATTGGAGGCACTCAGCCATTAACCTGCAGTGGTTTATTCTTATATCAGTGACAGACGATATCTCAGGCACACTGTCCCTTTAAGGAAAACACCACCATAAAAGGAATGCCTACTCCACGGTAAGGAGACTAACTCACAGTAATGGCGGACTAACCAGCTAGCTGGCTAACCCCAGCTTACATGCTTATGTTTTGAGATATATAATATCAAGTCCTTATCTTTAGTTGTGGGAACTCGGCCCCAAGAGAGTCCAGGCAATCCTTCTGGATACTGCACTTGAAGGGGGCGTCCTCCCCTAACTGGCTGAAGGAGCAGCGGTGCCCCAGCCTCAAGGAAAGAGACTGATGGAGCAAACCTAACAGCCATACATATCTTAGCTGTTCACTGGGAAGGACACTATCCCTAACTACAAAACAAGAAACAGGATCCCTATCCTAATATAGACCCATCTAGACACTAAGCGAGTACAACTAAGTGAATGAGATAAAAGGTCAAATTGAGGCGATAATTGCAAAAAGGAAAGTCTCTGTATACTGCACTCAGATATGATGTGAGGTTGATGGAGCTACAGTATATTAAAAATTCACTTTTAATACACAAATTTTAAATAATGTCAAATGTTAGAACGTAGACCTGACCGTGAATAAATATTTACAGTGTAGCAGACTAAGATAAAACCTGTGCGCCTGAACCAAGTGTAAGGGTTAACATAAGTAAGGAACAGGTGTTCAAATGAATACAAACACCTATTAGAGGTGGGCAGCAAAGGTTCAATAGTAGGATCACTCTATCTACTTCTTGCTCACTTGTTGTAAAGTAGATTGGCTATAGTAGAATGAAACTACTGCTACATAATTGGCAGTGTAGCCTAGATACAGTATCAATGGGAATCTTTGCTCTAATAGTTTAATTGTAGCAGAAATCCAGTCAGAAGGTGGATATATGGAGATTGAAATATACACACACGTGGAGGATCCCCTTAGTAGCGGGTTCACTCAGTGTATTTTGGGCTACTATAAACCGCCATAAAGTGGATACTGCTGTGTTGGAATAACTAAAGCAAACAAAAAAGAAAAAGTTCCTCCTTGAATGCACTCGGATAAGCCAGTGATTGATAGTAATGAGTGTATTTAAAAACCTTTTAATCACAAGAGAAGGTTAAAAAAGGGTTGTATAGAGGGGCATGGTATATGTAATCCAAGGCCAGCCCCTAATAGGCAAACCAACAGAATCGTCCTCACTCGTGAGGAGATATAGGTATTACAACACCTTAATGTGGAACTGTGTCGCTCAGATAATCCCCTTTAGTATAATACCAGATTAGAAGGCCCATATACCCTATGAAGATCCTTTTATCAATAATTCAATGAACCTAACATGGTGTAGGTCATTGAAGCTAAGTCTGGAAGGGTGATTAGCTTACACCGAATGGACAGATGGTATATATCTGTGTGATGTCCCTAGTCCACTTAAGCGGTGTGTACAAACAAATAAACGAAACATGGTGAAAACAATAACAACGCAACAAAGATGATCATCATAAAATGAATACTCAACCACCATGTACATGTAGTAGTGAGATGCGTAGCTGAATAGTGTGTGAGCTCTGCAAAGGGCAAGCACAAAGTGTGCTAACGGAGATGCCCTGAGGCACGGTTCAAAGACCGTATCCAGTTATAGCCTCTATATACTAATAGATGTTTAGTGCAGAGATCAAGATCACAAATAACCTCTCTAGAGTCCGGTATTTAACACTAATCAGGCCCAATAGTTATAAGTGGCTGATAGGTACACGGGGTAAGGAACACACTGACTCATAAATCATATTGAGTCTCCCTCTGAGCAGGTAAATATAATATATATACAGCTAGGGCTGATAATGGTCAGTGGACAATACCCCTAGTTACACCCCCCTCTCTATTGTGCATATATTATGCTGGTAACCTGAATGGTAGCTGTGGTAGAAAGGAGACATGGCAGACATAACAGTGCACAATAAACTACCAGGACAAAAAAGTATCTATAGTCCTAATAAAGGACGGAGTGTAGTGATGAAACTTATATGCTTAGTACAAGGCAGTTTACCTCAGATTAAGCGTCATATGACGCGAAACGTGCGTCAGGTCGCCGTTCTGACATTCATGTGTCAGCGTGCCTGAAACCAGGGGCTGATACTTTGTAGCAACCGCTCCGTCTGGCGGCTAGACCGACGGATTACTGATTACAAGCACTGATACTTTAATTACTTCCATTATGTGGACAGAATAGGACAGAGTTCGTGTTTTTCAGCCCTTTACTTTGCTGCAGCAGTTTAATTTGAGCCCGCTGCAAAGCCTTGAGACTGCAGCTACAGATTCTACGATATGCTCGGTGAGCCATTATCTGGCTGCTGATAACCTTCCTCAGCACATCCTAGTGGCTACTAATTGGTCAATTACATACTATTTTTTGTACTGACTGCATCGATGCAGCTGACTATACACTGCCTTGTACTAAGCATATAAGATTCATCACTTGGTTTATTCCAACACAGCAGTATCCACATTACTGCTGATTCTAGTAGAAAACAGGCACTGTATACAGAGCGCGCTGTCCCCAAAGTCCGTTATCTCCTTTGAATTGTTGTGGTTATCTCCCTGCCGCTCCCATTCTCCCGTGATCAGAGGGGTCATTAAGATACATATAAAACAAAAAAAGAGGCGCAATGAAGAAAACAAAAACCAAAATGAATACCAGTGTGACACGTTCACTGCTACATGGAGTCTCCTGCGGTGTCGTAGAGGAGGTCATAACAGGCTTCTGGGGTAATAACTGATTCGTACTCACGGTGACAGCGCCTCCATCTCTTGCAGGCCCCATTGATGTGGGGATGTGACGGTTCAGGGGATTCCTTCCCCTTCATGTGTCCCTGATGTCACACGCTCACCTACCCTCTCTGTCCCTTCCCCTGCCAACCTCCCTTCCTGTACCCATTCCTGTCCCTCTCCGGTAGCCTCTGAAACCGTTCCTACACCACGGCGCGCGCCCCGCAAGACTCGCGCACCCGCGCTGTTCCCAAGCCCCTGCTGCGGCGTTCTCCACTCTCAGCCCCTCTCGGTATCTGCTCCCATCCCCTTACCTCCGGCGGCTGTTCCCTCCGTTCCTCCATCCTCCTCTGCGGGTGTCCCCGCAGCGCGGCGTTCCCTGCGCCTCGTGACACAGCCTGTGCGCGCGCTCTCTCAGATTACAGAGGGCGCGAGCACATGCTCCTCTTCTAGGGGTTTTCAGCCTCCTGACTCCTCCTCCCATGCCCTGCAAGCGATCTCTCTTACTGGGTCCCCTGTCTCCTCCCCTGTCTCCTCCTCACCTATCCCTAATGTCTCCCACTTGACCTTCTGCTCCTCCCCTCTCTCCTATTGGTGTTCCCTCCTTTATAACCCGTCTGTCCTTTCTATCATTGCTCTGCATAGCTTCTGTTATCCCTGTGTGTGCAGTACTGGGCTTGGCGCTCCTCTGTGTTCCAGCCTGTTCCTGCTCCTGCTTATCTCTGGATCTCCCTGGTTTGACCTCTGCTTGTCCTGGACTACCCTGCTCTCTGTTGCCCTTGAACCCTGCTTACGAACTCTACCTTGCTAACCTCTGTTACCCCTGGACTTTGGCTTACGAACTTGACGACTCTGACTTCTGGATCCCTGGACTCTGGCGCACGGACATCACTATCCTGACTCTGTACTCCCAAGGCGTTGCAAGTATCAATAACTATCTTTCAACAGGCTCGGCAACGCCATACCACACTCCAGGCACGCCCTCACTGCTGTGGGTGCATGGTAATACCCTTCTCACCTCAGTATTGGGGTCTTGCCAGGTCTGCGGGCATACAGGCATGACATTATGCAGAGCCCAACAAATGCAGACCCCCTGAGGTGGGTACAGGTGTTTCACTTGAGGCCTTACAATTTGTGAGCAATCAGCTGTCCACAGTCTCCCAGCAATTGGCTAACCTCTCCCTTCAGGAGACTCCCATGGCTCCAGCACCCCCGGTAACCACAACCTATGCCAACTCTGGACTCCGTATTCCATCACCTAATCGCTACGATGGGGACCCCCTCGCCTGCCGCGGTTTCCTAAACCAATGCGAGGTGCAATTCGAGATGTCCCCCTCCCTGTTTCCCACTGGTCGTTCTAAGGTGGCTTACATCTACGCCTTGTTTTTCGGTGACGCCGTCGCTTGGGCCTCTCCCCTCTGGGAACGTAAGAGCGAACTAACCCAAGACTATCCTAAATTCAGGCACGAATTTCAGCAAGTATTTGATACTCTTGCACGGCGTGACACAGCCGCATTCTCTCTCTTCCATATTTCACAGGCCCGAAGATCTGCTGCCAAGTATGCAATCGAGTTCCGTACTCTCGCCGCAGAGACCCAATGGAATGATGAGGCACTCGCCGACGCATATTGGCACGGACTCTCAGACACCTTGATGGATGATCTTGCTACTCATGCCCGGTCTTCTTCCCTGGAGGATTTGATTACCCTGAGCGTATGCATGGACCAGCATACGCACGAGAGACACTGTTCTCGTTCTCTTCCTTCCTCTGTTGTCTCTCACAGGTCTTCTACTTCGCCTCTCCTGGCACTGGATACCCCGGAGCCGATGCAAATCGGCAGCCAACAACTTCGGGCCGCGGAGAGAATGCGACGCCATCAGAAAGGACTCCGTTTCTACTGTGGTTCTTCGGAACATCGTCTCCAGAATTGTCCCCTGAAGCCAGGAAACGGGAACACCCAGTAAAGGTAGAGGGGCTTCTACTGGGTACTTTCTCTCCTTGCCCCTCTCTCTCCGAAAATCTCCCAAAGAAGTTTATGCTTCCTGCCACTCTGGAGGGTCCTGGCCTTTTCCTGCAGTTAAAAGCTTTAATTGATTCTGGATCTGGCGGTAACTTCCTGGACCAAACCTTCACCTCTGAGAATCAAATCCCTATGGTCAGGAGAAAAGCACCTATTGGTCTCGAGGCCATCAATGGTCGACCGCTCCAGCCAGCATTTATCCACTGGGAGTCCATTCCTCTCACACTGACCTTGGCCGATGGTCATAAAGAGGTAATAATTTTCGATATTTTTCATTCTCCGACTGTTCAACTTATTTTAGGATTGCCTTGGCTTCAACTCCACAATCCGCGCATTGATTGGACCGGCACCCTGCCTATCCAGTGGCCTTCTTCCGCTGACTCTGCTCCTGCGGCTCCTACTGTTGCGGTGCTCGCCGGTCTGGATTCCGTTCCTTCCAATTTATCGATCCTGCCGACCGTGTATCATGAGTACTTGGATGTGTTCAACAAGGTACAAGCTGAGGTTCTACCTCCCCATCGTCCGCACGATTGTCCTATCGATTTGATTCCTGGGACCATTCTTCCAAAGTCGAAATCGTATCCTTTGTCCGTTCCTGAGACTGAGGCCATGACGTCCTACATTCAAGAAAATTTGGATAAAGGATTCATCCGCAACTTTACCTCCCCTGCCGGGGCAGGCTTCTTCTTCGTGAAGAAGAAGGATGGATCACTTAGGCCATGCATTGACTTTCGCGGACTCAATAAGATCACGGTAAAGAATCGGTATCCCCTTCCCTTGATCTCTGAACTGTTCGACCGTCTCCAGGGGGCCTCTATCTTCTCCAAGCTTGACTTAAGAGGTGCCTATAATCTCATTCGCATAAGGGAGGGGGACGAGTGGAAAACAGCGTTTAATACGCGATCAGGACATTACGAGTATCTAGTTATGCCCTTTGGTTTATGCAATGCTCCTGCCGTCTTTCAAGAGTTCATGAACAACATCTTCCGAGATGTGTTGGGGACATTTGTCATAGTATATCTGGATGACATTCTCATTTTTTCTAAAAACCTGGAGGAACACGTTCACCATATCAAATTGGTGCTGTCTAGGCTCCGTTCTAACCGCCTATACGCCAAGATAGAGAAGTATTTGTTCCACCAGACCTCTACTGCCTTCCAAGGCTACATTATCTCCAGCCAAGGTTTCTCTATGGATCCAAAAAAAATTAAATCTGTTCTCGACTGGCCGCTGCCTAATTCGCTCAAGGCTGTGCAGCGTTTTCTCGGCTTTGCCAATTATGACCGGAAATTCATCAACATTTTTTCTTCTATTGCTCTTCCCATCACCGCTTTGACCAAGAAAGGCGCCGATCCCACCTCCTGGTCTCCTGAAGCTATTCTTGCTTTCGAGGTGCTTAAGAAAGCTTTTGTGTCCGCACCCGTCCTACGCCATCCGGATACCTCCCTTCCCTTCACTTTGGAAGTCGACGCTTCGGACGTTGGAGCTGGTGCAGTTCTCTCACAGAGGTCTTCTCCCCAAGACAGACTCCATCCCTGTGGTTTTTGTTCGCGAAAATTTTCATCTGCCGAAAGAAATTATGATGTTGGTAATCGTGAACTTTTGGCCATTAAATTGGCTCTCCAGGAATGGAGGCATCTTCTAGAAGGCGCCAAGGAACCTGTTGCTATTCTCACCGACCACAAAAATTTGCTGTATATCGAGGGAGCCCGGCGGTTGGGATCTCGCCAAGCTCGGTGGTCTCTCTTCTTCTCCCGCTTTAACTATACAATTTCATACATTCCTGGTACCAAAAATGTCAAAGCGGATGCTCTCTCTCGCCAGTTCGCCACGGAATCCGAATCTAATGAAACCACGGAACCTATCCTTCCTGCCAAATGCATAATCTCCGCTAACAATTTTGATGTGTTGGACGAAATCAACAAAGCCCAGGCTCACATTCCCAGCAGGTTCAGGGTACCAAAAGGGCGCTTATACGCAGCTCCACGGTTTCGCCACAAGATTCTACATTGGGGTCATTCCTCTAGAGCTGCCGGTCATCAAGACTTCAAAAGAACAGCGGACCTTATTAAACAACAAGAAAAAAACAAAAAAAGTATAAAAGCGCCGAATGGGTTGATATTTGAATATATGGCACTGGAGCAAAATAAAAAAGAAAAAATCACAAAAACAAAAAAGGGCATGTGACATGAACCAGTCCGGTGCAAATGAGTGTTTGCTGATGTTACATTAAAATATAAATGGAATTGAAGTAATCACAACCCGATGGTGGGTGCAGCTTCTGATAATAGGGAACCCCCAGTCCCTAGTGTGGGCGTAACAACAAGAAAGAAAAAAGTGAGAAGCGCAGACAGTGGGGGTTGTGATTAAACTAAAATTCTTTATTAAATAAACTAGTCCTAGGAAAACCCCTCTAGGACAACAATGTAAAATCAATACATAAATAGTAATTTAAAAGTAGTGCTGATGGAATGGATATGCGGTACCAGTTTATCAGTCTCCAGGGGATTGAAAACGGGAATTACCCGATAGACAGTCTTGGTCCTTTAGATAGTGCACTGCCCGGGCAGGTAATGGTGAAGAGGGGTACCCCAGGGTTGAGACAGTATTGGAAAAGCTCACCCTTTAAATACTGCAGATCCTTGACGGTCCTGCTGTCCCTCAAATCACGGAAATCGCTCCGGTGCACACAGCATGGATGTGCTGTAACTCGCGATACCACGCAGCCCTCCGGGTGTCCGGGTCTGATGTCACTTCCGGCTGTGACGCACAGACCCTTCCCGGTAGTCTCTGGGCTCCGTCTTTCAGCGCTCCACCTCCTGATGGTACATGGACCCAGGAACCTACCAGAGACTGACAAGAAGGGCCACCTGCTTTAAGACCATGAGCCACTAATTGGGCATTCAAACGAATGTAATTAACCAGGCTATAAAGTATGAAGGTGCATGGTGTGACGTTATCCCTGACGAAGCCTTTTGGTGAAACGCGTAGGAGGAGGAGCAAATAGAGTGTTTGCTGGCTAAACAGTGCGTCTGAAGGAAGCGGCTAATACCACTTGCCGTGCTGTCTGTGTGGTCACTGTACCATCAGGAGGTGGAGCGCTCCCCCCAGTGTATGTAATGATGTTACCAAAGAGGATAATGACACAATAAGGAACATACTGAATGGCTGCATAGAATTAGAGATTGGGATCTGCAGCGGATTGGCCGGTTCCTTTGGTCCGTGGATTTAAACAAATCAATCTGAAAAAGGGCGATTCGCGTTTTGCGTTTTTTAATTATTATTATCAATAAACTCCGCGGATTCCGCAGCCCGTTCCCCGATTTGTAGAACCAGTCCACGGATTCAGTGACCCGGTAACGGATTATTAACGTTCCGCCAACAGATTGATGAACCCGCGGATTGGATCCTACAAATCCGTCCACAGCTTGTATCCAACGCCGGTTTATGGTGAATCCGCGCGGATTAAAACCACCCAAATCCGTTTATGGAGTTTACACCGCAGGAACGGATTTTGGGGGTTACATCAGCGGAAATCCGGGAAATGGATTTGTGCGGATCCGCCCGTCTGTACATAGAGCCGGCGTTTTATAGCGTTAGAGTTAAAATATACCGACATGAGAGTAATACTGTGAGCGTCAAAAAATGAAGACGCCATGACGCAATGACATTGTTTTTTTTTGTTATTGTGATAGTATCATATGATAATATCAGCTGGTCTCAGGTGTCCTTAAGTCCCATTAGGGACCTAAATGTTGGTTAATAAACGCTTGTGATCCTTTGATCCCAGCTCAGGATAAGGAGAGAGAGAGAGAGAGAGAGAGAGAGAGAGAGAGAGAGAGAGAGACAGAGAGAGAGAGACAGAGAGAGAGAGACAGAGAGAGAGAGACAGAGAGAGAGAGAGAGAGAGCGCCATTCTATAAGAAACTTTATATAAAAAAGATGAATAATATCAGCGCACTCAGAAACTGCACTCAGAAACTGTGCGTGGACAGAGGGCGTTCTGACCTCACAGGCCCCAGCAGCGCAAATATAGCGGTTTCCCCTGATTGACCGTCTTTAATGTGAAATCCACGATGTCAGTCTCCGATCGGCTTAGGGCAGGGGAGCGCAAACTTTTTGAAGTGAAACTTCTTTAGTGGCACAGTCAACTTTGGAGACATGGAGATGAAAATGTGAAATGGAAATGACGTCACGTAATGGGCGCCGCTCCCACCACATACCCGCTGACATATGCGGCGGCGGCGGAGCGGTGTCATGCCCGCCACACGCCCGCTGACATGCCGCTCATGCGCAGTTGTGATGGCGCCGCTGACGGACGCCACGCATGCGCAGAAGCGGCTGGCAGCGGCGCCGTTCCCCCCACACGCCCGTTGACATGCCGCGCATGCGCAGGGGCGGACGTGGCTTGCTTTGGGTATACCGGTGCGTGAGGAGGCTGCGCTGAGCGGTGTAACCGGTGTGTGAGTATACAGCTGTATATCCGCCTCCCGCAGCCCGACATGGACATCCTCAAGTCCCTCGGGCATCCGGAGGAGATTTACAAGCTGCTCAAGTTCAAGATGGGCGGCTGCAGGACGGTGATGCCCGTACTGAGCCGTGTAAGTGCCTGCGCGCAGACGTGTCCTAGAGGTTGTGACACTGGGGAGAATGAACAGAACTGTCCTAGAGGTTGTGTCACTGGTGAGAGGGTACAACACACACACACACACACAGACATACACATATTCACACACACACACACACACACACACAGACATACACATATTCACACACACACACACACACACACACACACACACACACACACACACACACACACACACACACACACACACACACACAAAGAAGTTTCGCTTACTATGCGCGTGCACAGCACACACAGCTTTTTTTTTCCCTGCGCCCCCTGCCGGCAGTTCCCTCTCTCCGCGCACCCCTCCCCTCTTACCTGAGCTCCGGCGTTGGCGTCATGACGTAACGTGACATCACATTACCTCACTGCGTCGTTTGCTGCCACGTTGCCATGGCGACACATCTGAAAACCGCCGGAGCCAAGGTAGGTGAGGTTTACAGAGGCCTTCGCCGCTTCCCCAGCACTTAATTTAAGTGCCTTCGGAAAGTGTGTGGGCCCACCGTAAACCCCGAGCCCCCCGCAGTCAGTCTCGCACCCCCCGCAGTCATCCCGCGCCCCCCGCAGTCAGAATCGCGCCCCCCGCAGACATCTCGCGCCCCCTGCAATCAGTCTCGCGCCCCCCGCAGTCAGTCTCGCGCCCACCGCTGGCTTAGGGGATGGATGCTTGGGCTGGACAGTCTCCTCAGTAGCTCATTAACAAGGACACAGGCTAGCGTACCATCCTCCCTCTATCCCTCCCACCCATTCTCTCTCCCTCCCCATTATCTTTTGCTCTCTCTCCCTCCCCATTTTCTCTCTCCCTCACCCCCATTCTCTCTCTCTCTTCCTCCCATTCTCTCTCCCTCCCCATTCTCTCTCTCCCTCACCCCCATTTTCTCTCTCCCTCCCCATTCTCTCTCCTTCCCCATTCTCTCCCTCCCCCCATTATTTATCTTGTTCTCCATTCTCTCCCAGTCCCATTCTCTCTCCCTCCCCATTCTCTCTCTCTCTAACACCCATTCTCTAGCTTCCCTCATCACTCTCCCTTCCCCATTCTCTCTCTCCATCTACCCCCTTCTCACACACACTTGCCCTCCCTCCATTCTCTCCCTCCCTCCCCATTCTCTTTCTATCTCCCTCCCCATTCTCTCTGTCCTTCCCCATTCTCTCTCTCCCTCCCCCCATTATTTCTCTCCCTCTCCATTCTCTCTCTCTCCCGCTTCATGCTCTCTCCCTCCCCATTCTCTCTCTCAACCCCATTCTCTAGCACCCCCATTCGCTCTCCCTCCCTTCATTCTCTCTCTCCATCTACCCCCTTTCTCACACACACTTGCCCTCCCTCCAATCGCTCTTACTCCCCATTCTCCCTACCTCAGTTAAAAGTCTCTACATGTGGAGCAGGAGGGGAGACAGACACCAGAAGTTTTGACTGACGTCCACTCTCCACTCCCGTCTTCCACCAACCCCCACACTCCTCTGCTGCCGCCACCACCCCCGTCACCCAAACAGGGTAATGCTCAAAACCGGGACATTTGAGTGATTTTGAGAAAATTGTCTGAATACCGGGACATTTAAGGAACTGGGGCGTTAGGTCACCCTAACCGGAAGATGTCTTAAGACAAAAGACTGCCTAGTGAACACAGGCCTTCCCATTTGGCATTGCGTTGTCCGCCCGCTTGGCAGAGAACAGGTTAAACATGTGATGATTCAGGAAGGCACTGCAGAATGACACAGGCTGCAGTAAAACCATTCCTGGGAGCTATTAAACCTGCTAACCGTGAAACTGTAAGGAGCTCTCCCCGAGACAGGTTTACAGGCAGCGGATTGGCAAACAGAAGAAGAAGTGCTGAGATGTCGGAAGGGTGATGAAGCACCACCAGGAAATTGTAAAGCCGTGAGACTGACGGCTGACGTTCCAAGATGAGTTCTTTAAACCATTATCAAGGAAGAAGCCATAAAGTATTCTGAAGTGGAAGGTAACGTTACACACCATGGGCTCGGGTTCAGGAAGGGGCGGCCGTGCCAAACCGACCTCGCTGATTTCTTTAGGAAACGCGCATAAAGTGGGACAGATGGGATTGTGGACAAGTTATTCATTAGGTAACGGGAAGGCTTTCCGCAGGAAGAATATACCCAACGCAAACCAGAGCATGTTATCCAAACACACACCAGGACACTGTGGCAGCCGGAAGGGTCTACTGATCAGGTGCAAAATAAAACGGCACCAGATTTGTCAAAGCAGTAGCATCCCATTGAAAAGAAACTTGTTTCCTGTAATTCACTTGACGATCTACTTATCAGTCTCCCAGTCCCCCCCGCACCCCCCCAAAAAAACAGCACCAGATTTAGCAAAGGAACGTCATTCCATTGATAGGAAACTTGGTTGCTTTGATTTTCCCAGGGAGTTTATTTATCCAAGTCTCCAGACTGTGGTTGTAGAAAGAAACAGCATCAGATTCATCAAACGACCAGATCCCGTCACTTTCTGCAAGATTAGTTTTGTAGAAATCTCGTGCACCCGCTTTCCGACAATGTTGAAGCCGGAAGACCTTAATAATCAGAGCTCTGTAAATTTGGTGCAGTTTATGTGCTCTGTTGTTGTCCCATGGGACTTATGGGATAAATGTGTATATACTGTAGTCCAAGGTGGCCATTTAGGTCATTAACCCCTGAAAATCCCCATTGACTGCACCCGCCTTGGACTATATAGAATAAGGTCTTCAGACCCCAAAGTCTCCCGGCTGCAAAACTGGCTCAAAAATGATTTCAAGTCGAGGAATGCAGCCCTCACACTGTCTTCTAATTCAATGGGGTTTGTTTATAGAGCGACGTCCCGGCTCAAAGTTGTGGACCTTTTTCAAGATACAAAGTGAAAGTAGTGACACAGCTAAATACTACCCAATTACCCAGAATGCCCTAAGCCAGAGAAAAAAAGGGGGAGAGTGAAGCAACTGGCGCCAAAACAGTTGCTAGGCACCCTACTGGCACTGCCCCCCCACTCCAAATGATGATGTCAGAGGTAAGTGGTGTATACTCAATATTGTATATAGGACACACGACAAAATATGAGAGAAGCAAACCAGAGGAAAAAATGTAACTCCAAAAGTGATCATCTATAAACCAAAGTGTAGAGTAAAAGTATCATAAAAATACAATGTTACATTTAGACGGCAGATACTTTATCCTATGATTGTATTTACAATCTTTCCATCCAGAGGAAGGCAAACCAGAAACCCCAGTGACACATTATCCAATTATGTCTCAGACGGGGAAAAAAAATTCCTTCCTGACTCCACATTTTGCCGATCAAATAACTCCCCGGATCACCATCCTTCCCATGTATACTTTTTTGGTATATCTCTGTATACCTTTCCTTTCTAAAAAAGATGTCCAACCTTTTTTTGAACAAATCTATTGTATCTGCCATCACAGTCTCCATGGTTAATGAATCCCACATTGTAAATGCCCTTTCTGTAAAGAACCCTTTCCTTTGTTGCTGGTGAAATCTCCTTTCCTCCAACCTAAAGGGATGCTCCCAAATCCTTTGTACTGCCCGTGGGATGAATAGTTCAAGCTCCTTGTACTTCCCCCGTATATATTTGTATATAGTTATCATATCCCCTCTTAGACGCCTCTTTTCTAATGTAAACAAATCTAATTGGGATAACTGCTTCTCCTATATCAGATTTTCCATCCCCTTTATGAATTTGATACAATTTTCAATTCAATTAATTCAATGGGATATTTGACTTCAATACACCAGTGCCCGTTGTTCTGCCCTTGGGATTGATAGTTCTGTCAAGAGTTCCTTGTATTGTCCTTGAATATATTTGCAAATATGTATCATATCCCTTCTTAGACGCCTAGTTTCTATTGTAAGCAAATCTAATTTAGCTCGCTTCTCCTCATAAGTCAGATTTCCACCCCCTGTATTAATTTGGTGGCTCTTCTCTGCACTTTCTCTAGTTCCACTATGTATTTGTTATGGAGTGGTGCCCCAAACTGTACTCCATATTCAAGGTGTGGTCTTACTAATGCTTTATAGAGTTTATTAATATACAATTTAAAAGGCAGGGATCCCAGTACCGATCCCTGATGTCCTCCACTCACAGCTTTAGCCCAACCTGAAAAGGTTCTGCCCTGGAACCAGTTTGTATATTTCTCCCTGTCCTGTGACTCCTGTCTCTTCTCAGTGTATTGTTGTTACTAATGTAATCTACCTTCCCTCCCTGTCTGCCTGTACCTTCCCTCCCTGTCTGCCTGTACCTTCCCTCCCTGTCTGCCTGTACCTTCCCTCCCTGTCTGCCTGTGCCTTCCCTCCCTGTCTGCCTGTACCTTCCCTCCCTGTCTGCCTGTACCTTCCCTCCCTGTCTGCCTGTGCCTTCCCTCCCTGTCTGCCTGTACCTTCCCTCCCTGTCTGCCTGTACCTTCCCTCCCTGTCTGCCTGTGCCTTCCCTCCCTGTCTGCCTGTACCTTCCCTCCCTGTCTGCCTGTACCTTCCCTCCCTGTCTGCCTGTGCCTTCCCTCCCTGTCTGCCTGTACCTTCCCTCCCTGTCTGCCTGTACCTTCCCTCCCTGTCTGCCTGTACCTTCCCTCCCTGTCTGCCTGTACCTTCCCTCCCTGTCTGCCTGTACCTTCCCTCCCTGTCTGCCTGTGCCTTCCCTCCCTGTCTGCCTGTACCTTCCCTCCCTGTCTGCCTGTACCTTCCCTCCCTGTCTGCCTGTGCCTTCCCTCCCTGTCTGCCTGTACCTTCCCTCCCTGTCTGCCTGTACCTTCCCTCCCTGTCTGCCTGTGCCTTCCCTCCCTGTCGGCCTGTACCTTCCCTCCCTGTCTGCCTGTACCTTCCCTCCCTGTCTGCCTGTGCCTTCCCTCCCTGTCTGCCTGTACCTTCCCTCCCTGTCTGCCTGTACCTTCCCTCCCTGTCTGCCTGTGCCTTCCCTCCCTGTCTGCCTGTACCTTCCCTCCCTGTCTGCCTGTACCTTCCCTCCCTGTCTGCCTGTGCCTTCCCTCCCTGTCTGCCTGTACCTTCCCTCCCTGTCTGCCTGTACCTTCCCTCCCTGTCTGCCTGTACCTTCCCTCCCTGTCTGCCTGTACCTTCCCTCCCTGTCTGCCTGTACCTTCCCTCCCTGTCTGCCTGTACCTTCCCTCCCTGTCTGCCTGCACCTTCCCTCCCTGTCTGCCTGTACCTTCCCTCCCTGTCTGCCTGCACCTTCCCTCCCTGTCTGCCTGCACCTTCCCTCCCTGTCTGCCTGTACCTTCCCTCCCTGTCTGCCTGTACCTTCCCTCCCTGTCTGCCTGTACCTTCCCTCCCTGTCTGCCTGTGCCTTCCCTCCCTGTCTGCCTGTACCTTCCCTCCCTGTCTGCCTGTGCCTTCCCTCCCTGTCTGCCTGTACCTTCCCTCCCTGTCTGCCTGCACCTTCCCTCCCTGTCTGCCTGTACCTTCCCTCCCTGTCTGCCTGCACCTTCCCTCCCTGTCTGCCTGCACCTTCCCTCCCTGTCTGCCTGTACCTTCCCTCCCTGTCTGCCTGTACCTTCCCTCCCTGTCTGCCTGTACCTTCCCTCCCTGTCTGCCTGTGCCTTCCCTCCCTGTCTGCCTGTACCTTCCCTCCCTGTCTGCCTGTGCCTTCCCTCCCTGTCTGCCTGTACCTTCCCTCCCTGTCTGCCTGTGCCTTCCCTCCCTGTCTGCCTGTGCCTTCCCTCCCTGTCTGCCTGTACCTTCCCTCCCTGTCTGCCTGTACCTTCCCTCCCTGTCTGCCTGTTGCCTTGCAACTACTGCACAGGCTCCTGTTAGTATGCCCCAGGACCCCTGGCTGTATGGTTTCTCCTGGCCATATTTCCTGCTTGAACAGGTACGTTTACTTCCTCTTTCCACCAGCAGCCTTCAGGAGTGGTCAGTTATCCCATCTCCTGGTAAAGTTATTATAATTCACCTTTCCAATAAACCATTGCTACCTATTACAGTCCCCCCCCCCCACCACCCCTTTTGTTGCTGTTGTACTTCACTAAAGTTACAGAAGAAAAAAGGGACTCTGTGTGCAGAAAAGGGGAACAAGATAAGCTACCTGCCTCTACTCGCTAGTCACAGTACGCTTGAGCCAGAATAGATTCAATTTATGTCAACTCCCTGTCTTTCTTTCAACCAGTTTTTAATCCATATGCAAATATTTCTACCCAGACCCATTTTCTTTATTTTGTACACTAACCTTTTATGTGGCACTGTATCAAAAGCCTTTGCAAAATCTAAGTAGACCACATCATTACCCTGGTCTAAATTCCTACTTACCACCTCAAATAAACTAATAAGGTTAGTTTGGCATAACCTATAGTATCCATCATAAATCCATCCTGACTATTTACTAATAATTTTGTTATCTATTAGGTATTCCTGAATATTATCCCTTAATGAACCTTTAAGTAGCTTCCGCACTATTGATGTCAGGCTTACAGGTCTGTAATTCCTTGTTTGTGATCTAGCTCCATTTTTACACATAGGCACCACATCTGCTTTACGTCAATCTTGTGGTGCTCGGACCGTGGAAATAGAGTCCTTGAATATAATATAATAGCTTTGGCTACTGAACTTGGCTCCTTATTTATCTTCATTTTATCAAGCCCCCTTTGCACCTTTTCCTCTGGTAGCCAATTATTCATTCATATTGAGGTTGTGACTTCCTCCTGCTGCAATCGTTTTTCAATTGACTCCTCCTTGGTAAACGATTACATTTTTGCAAGGTCTGTATGTCCGATACATGTCACTGACACAAATGCATGGACATTTCTCGCAAAACCCTACAAATAACCATGGTGGATGGGATTAAAAGAGCAGAAAACAATGAGATAAAATATTGTATAATCACTTTGCAAAAAGTGAACAAAAAAATCCACTAAGAACATGAAATGTTTCCCAAAATATCCACAATGCTGCTCTTCCAAAGAAGGTCCAGCCAAACCTTCGTAGTGAAATTCAAAAATCTAAAAACTAAAGGAGACTGTTCCCCCGGCGTAGTACAGTAGATTTATTAAAAACAAAAGATTTTTTTTTAAATGCACTAACAAACTAAAAATGTAACATGGACTTATCAGAGGGATAAACCATTACTGGAATACCATTACTGAGTGACACTGCCGCTGGAATGTCTTCCTCAGTGTTGTTCGCAATCTATTCCGCAACCCGCCTCCTCGTTCCAGCTGCCTCCCAATGGTCAGCCACTCTCCATCTCTCATTCTGGGGTACTGTATTGGAGCATCTCAGTGTGGCTTCCCCATGATCAAAGAACAAAGCTTTCCTGTGCTACCCCAGCCCAATGTGCTTCCTAGGCGAGCCCACTTCATCAGAGGTGTGTTCAGACAATTCACCTTCCAGAGGGACATTGAATACTCTACATCTTACTGAAGTGATTTATCTCTATATTTCCTTCATTCTATTCCTACTGTAGGCTGACATAGGAATGTTGCCATTGTAAAACATTAAAGGAGTAGAATGATAGACTTTAAATTATTTGGAAATGGCCATATAACCCTTCCCAGATTGATGGGCAGCAACAATTGCTTCTCTAAGATCATTGCTGATGTCTTTCCTCCTTAGCATTGTGTTAACACACCTGAATGCTCCAGACCAGCAAACTGCTAAAACTTTGGCTCTTATAGGGTGGTCACACTTGCTGATGATCAATTAATCAAGGGCATTTGATTAGCAGCACCTGTCTGCTACTTAGCATCTTAATTCCTATGGAAGCAGTAAGGGTGTACTTAGTTTTTCACACATAACTTCTCCATTTTGGCTTTATTTTTGTTAAATACATCATGACACAGTGTAATATGTCATGTGTTGTTGTTCATCTGAGGTTGTATTTTCCTAATTTTAATACCTGCTAAGGAACAGATGATTGTTATTATGTCCTGATATGTAAAACCATAGACTTCAAAGAGGGTGTACTTTCTTTTTCACACAACTGTATAAGCATTCAATTACGATACACTTACTTTAATCAGATTTAGGGAAAGGAAAAAATAAGTGGGGGTACAAAATGCATCTCATATTGTCATTCCTTTTTTATTTATTTTTTTATTGTTATTCTGTGCAAAACAGTTCACGTCATTTGTCATTTCCGCCCTTGGGCAAAAAATGCAAAATAAATTAAAATATGCTTGGTCCTGCGTATTTATTTACTATCTCTCTCCTCTCACTCGCTCACTAGCTCACTCTCTCTCCCCTCCTCTCACTCTCTCCCCTCCTCTCACACCCTACCTACTCTCTTTCTCTCCCCTCTTCTCACACCTTGCCTCCTCTCACTCCCTTCATACCCTCACTCAATAACCCACCTCCCCCACACTCAATAATCCCACTCCCCAATACACTTGTAGCACCTGTTCCCCCCCTCCCACAGGAGATCTGGCCTCTACATGGGTGTTCCTCTGGTGCTGTGAGCTCTCCTGGGTGTTACAGGGCAACGCTGGTCTTGTATGGGAGCAGCAACAGGCCCACTCTTCCTCCTCCAAAGACTACACATCATCGTTGGTATAACTGAGTCTTTATTCTGTACACCGCATGGCATCCTCCACACTCCCTTGAGCAGATACCCAGGGCTTGAGGCCCCAAGCATCCCTCCCAAACTCCCTCACCCCCTGATGGGATGAGGGGAACACTCCCACTCCTCTGAGGGAGGGGAGACACACACCAACCAACCTCAATTAATTTGGTGGAGTGCCAGCTTTTATAGCTGGGGGAGGGGCTTGTAACCCTGCCCCATAACAGGGCAGGTCCAGGTACTGACAGGCATCACACCATAAACATGCGACCCAGTCAGTACCCTCCCCAGATGGGACTCTCCAACTGCCGGTTTAGGCCTGCCCCTGGATAAGGCAACATAGTACCCATCCAGGCTGCACTGCAGGCTAGGCCCTGCGCAGGAGTCTAACCCCAACACTGCCTGTTCCTATCAGGACTTATAGTGTTGAGGCCAGTGGAAAGGCTGTAGCCAGGGGCGCTAGGCTACACACACAATAAATTCCTTTCCCGAAACACATACATACACACAATAACCCCCCTACCCCAATACACACACACAACCCCTTTCCCACAATACCCCCCCACTCTCAATTATCCCCCTCCCCACATCCAAGTGTCCCCTCTCCCATCCCACCCCCACAATTATCCCACAACACTTAATTATACACTGCATGCAATTATCCTCTACAGAATTACCCCCCACAGAATTGCCCCTCACCCCCCGCAGAATTGCCCCTCACCCCCCCCCCGCAGAATTGCCCCTCACCCCCCCGCAGAATTGCTGTGCGATTTGCACTGCGTGCAAAGGGAGCAATAACTCAGCACATTGCACGGTTTTACAAACTAATCGCACGATTCTGCCCACTGCCGACGGGCGCGAAACTGACTGCTGCGTCTCTCCTGTCTTTATAGCCCGTCAGCTGTAGCCTTAATTATACAACGTTATACACATTTCATAGGACCTTCATTGCCGGGCAACTCCAGGCCTTAACCTGACCTGTTGATGGGGCTTTTCAGGATATCCCTGCTTCAGCACAGGTGGCTCAATCAGTGGTGAAGCAGGGATATCCTGAGAACCTGACCTGTTGGTGACCCTTAAGGACTGGAGTCGCGCCCCCCCCCCCCCACCACCACCCCCCACACTACTTTGTAGGGTTCTACGCATCAATGAATACAAAAACCAAGGGTCACTTTACAATCTCATTTTTGGCACCTGATGCACAAAGAGATAAAATGGGTGTCCCAGAGTCACAAGCTGGAGCTGGGCCTGGATTCCGGTGCTGTACTCTTATGATATATCCATCTCAGAAAGCCAGCACTATTTTGTAACCCCTTGGCTGCCAAACAAGTCTGTAATGCAGGGCTTTGCCATGTGTTTCACTGCAGGCTCTTCTCCACGCAGAGAAGTGAAGCTGGGCTGGGAGATCCAACTCTGTCCCTGAAGTCTCCATTACATTTAAAAAGGACTTCTATCTTGTTAAATACACCCAACCAGCTTTAACATTGAGCTTGTTAAATACCCGCAACCGCCTTTAACTTTGAGCTTGTTAAATACCCCCAACCAGCTTTAACTTTGAGCTTGTTAAATACCCCCAACCGGCTTTAAATTTGAGCTTGTTAAATACCCCCAACCAGCTCTGTCCTTTTAATGTGGGGCCAGGTGGCAACCATACTTCCACTTCAGAGGCCAGTGTTTTCAGCACTCCTCTGAACATGGAAAATAATGATATCTGTAGCAATGCGAGGAAATCTCAGTGTCCAAATGAAAGGAGCCGTAACACCAGATGGGTTTTGATGTGTGGGAGGAATTCCTGTTGTGTCCCGGCCTTTGCACACATGCAGCACTCTGTGCTAAGGTTACATTCGCAGGTCTCCTCTGATTTATGGGGGCTCTGGTATCCCTCTGTTCCCCGCTGCTTAGAAAGTAAGGACTTCCTTTTCATGTGTCAATGCCAGCGGGCAACTGGTAACCAGCTGTTGGAAGCCAGTCCTATAATAGGTTCCCCTCATTAATATGAGGCGCTGACATATTCCATAGCGTAGCACAATAGGAGGCAAAATAACATAATATTACGGTTTGCCTGTGTTTGTGTAAGAAGTGACACTGTTAAGCGTATTCCCCGGCATTACCCTTTCTGCTCCCATAGGCAACAGCAAGGGGGGTCAATAGACCTTACCTAAAACATGGGCGTTTCGCCAAGGAAATGTTTCCGTGACTGAGATCTAGCGCAGTATAATAATACCAATATATCCCGTCTATCTGAACGAGCTCCTCACCTTTGCCACATGCAGCACTTATCATCTGAGATCTGACTCCAAAAGACTGTTCATGGTCCCAAGGTTCAGCAAAGTATCCGCCCGCTCCTCCTTGTCTTACCGTGCACCCCAAAACTGGAACAGTCTAAGTTCTTTCAAAACTAAGGCTGTTTCTCATTTTAATCTGGTCTGTAACTGTTGCATACACCTGTAATACATATATTATCTCTAACTGTGCACGCAATGTCTTGTATATAATGTATACCCTGTTCACGTAATGTAACTGTACTTGTAACCATGTATTGTTATAACTCTGTGCCCAGGACATACTTGGAAACGAGAGATAACTCTCAGTGTATTACTTCCTGGTAACACATTTTACAAATGAATAAATAATACCATGCAAAGATTGTGAAGGTACAAAAGAAACTCGCACACACAGAGCACAGCATGTGTTAGGCCTTCCTGGGTGGCAGCAGAAACCAGATATCATTCACCCCCAACACAGTTTATCGCCCCGTGAGCCTGCGTTAACTGCCATTGAACAAGAGAAAGAGAAAAACGGAGCACTACGTCCAATTCTGGCAAAGCCAGAAAAAAGTACAAGGATGCGTTACCATAATAAAAAATATAGCTTATTTTAATGGATCAAAAACAAAAACGTTGGCCTGAGTGGCAGTTAACGTGAGATCAAGCCACAATGGAGGTTAGTAAATCTCTCCAATGAAACGTAGAAGTAACAGCGGATAAGAACCACTCAGTAAACCTCATCTGCCTATACAGTGTATGTTCTCAGACCCTATAGTATACAGTGTATGTTCTCAGACCCTATAGTATACAGTGTATGTTCTCAGACCCTATAGTATACAGTGTATGTTCTCAGACCCTATAGTATACAGTGTATGTTCCCAGACCCTACAGAATACAGTGTATGTTTTCAGACCCTATAGTATACTGTATATGTTCTCAGACCCTATAGTACACAGTGTATGTTCTCACACCCTATAGTATACAGTGTATGTTCTCAGACCCTATAGTATACAGTGTATGTTCTCAGACCCTATAGTATACAGTGTATGTTCCCAGACCCTACAGAATACAGTGTATGTTTTCAGACCCTATAGTATACTGTATATGTTCTCAGACCCTATAGTACAGTGTATGTTCTCACACCCTATAGTATACAGTGTATGTTCTCAGACCCTATAGTATACAGTGTATGTTCTCAGACCCTATAGTATACAGTGTATGTTCCCAGACCCTACAGAATACAGTGTATGTTTTCAGACCCTATAGTATACTGTATATGTTCTCAGACCCTATAGTACACAGTGTATGTTCTCACACCCTATAGTACACAGTGTATGTTCTCACACCCTATAGTATACAGTGTATGTTCTCAGACCCTATAGTATACAGTGTATGTTCTCAGACCCTATAGTATACTGTATATGTTCTCAGACCCTATAGTATACAGTGTATGTATAACCCCTCAGACCCGATTAGATCCTTGACTTTCTTTCATATTTTGGACACCTTTGCCTTTCCAAGCAGTCTTGGATTCCCGATCCATATTAATCTCCGCCGCTTCTGTTCCAGCCTGGTCCTGAATTCACCCCCGTTTCTGTACTTCCTCATACGTGCCCCGAGCCTCCCACCCGCCGGTCTCAGAGTATGACCTTCCGCTGTGTAACACCCCCCCCCCCACCCTCTGTCACATCTCCTTTACCAGGGGTGGTCAACTCCACTCCTCAAGGGCCACCAACAGGCCAGGTCTTCAAGATATCCCCGCTTCAGCACAAGTGACTCAATCAGTGATCCAGGCATTATGACACTGGTCCCTGCTCTCTTCCCCTGTCGGTGGCTCTGAGTGTAAACTAAGTAAAGTCAACAACATTGAGAACCAGCTATATTATGTACGTACTAGCTGTATCCAGGATAACATACGAATGATCAAGGAGATCTGAAAAGTTATTCATTAAACATTACTCTTTGTTTTCACCCCTCCTTGTAATGCCTGGCTGTCTCTTATCCCCTCTTCCCCACCTTATTCTCTCCTCCATCATGCCCTGCTCCTCTTTGAACTCTCCTCCAATCTCTTTCCACTCCTTGCTTTACTGTGTCTGTTTCTCTGTGCTCACTATACTCACTCCTCTCTTACTTATCTCATCTGTCTCCTCCTCTCCTTGTTGTCTCTCTGTTTCCTTCTCCTACTGACCTTGCTGTCTCCCCTCTCTTTGCACTCCCTCTGCCCGATGTGGACACTGCTCTCCATTCCATCCTCCTCATCTTCCCTCTGTTTCCTTCTCTCCTCGCAGTCTCTCTGTCTCTTCTCCCCTCCTTCCTCGATCCTGTCCAGCTCCTCTTTGCGCTCTCTCCTCCCCTCTTTGCACTCCCTTCCTTACGGTGTCTGCTTCTTTCTTTGCACACGACACTCCCTCCTCTCCTACTCATCAGACTCCTCCCCTATTTGCTGGCTCTCTGTTTCCTCCTCCTATTCACCGTGCTGTCTTTCCTCCCCCATAAGCAAACTGCTGTCTGCTGTCTCGCTGTCTCTCTGTCTCCTCCCATCTGTATGTATGTATGTGTAACGCTTGTTCGTGTCTGGTCTGACCCATTCAATCTCACATTGGCCCCTGTGGTCTATCCAGCCCCGTTACATGTTCGTGTCTGGTGGTGCACCTGTAGGCAACAGGACTCGTGAGTCTCCCGCATGATGGTATTCGGGGATGTCAATCCGGACAGGTATCTGAGGTAGTGTGTGCGAGTCCTACTTACATCACGTGCAGTGCCTCCACCTCATCAGGATCTATGCGTATGCAGGTAGGTGGTCCTGATGAGGAACTCCTTCTTGGTGGTGAGGGCCCCTGGAGAGTAATTGCAGACTCACACCATGGGGTTGTCATTGAACAAGCCATATTTATTGTGCATGGTGATAAGGGCCAGCCGCCCCTCACAGTCATTGCCTCAGCCACACATTGCTCCGTGATCCCCTTCAAAAGGTACGCCCTCCCAATGGAGTGGGATTCCCTCTCCCCGCAGGGAGATCACCCCTGTGTCAGGTCCCTGGACACAGTTGGCCTTCTCTGGCTGTAGATAGATTGATGCCACTAGTTACTGCACTAGTGGGCACCTTGAACTTGCTGCTTCACCTTGTAACATCAACACGCAGCAACCACACACACTAACTCTAGGCAGTGCAGTGCCTTATATACCTCAGGGGGCAGGCACATCTCTGATGTCACTAACTAGGGACTCAGAGCATGTAGCCACTCCCTTCCATACATAGGGCACCTCACCAGGGTGTGAGGGCAAACCTCCATGATTACTGCTGGCATCCCTCTAACTTACCAGGTTTTACTGCCAGCAGGAGAGATGACTGTAGACATTGTTATGCATGGCT
This sequence comes from Ascaphus truei, assembly GCF_040206685.1. NCBI lineage: Eukaryota > Metazoa > Chordata > Amphibia > Anura > Ascaphidae > Ascaphus > Ascaphus truei. The sequence continues at coordinate 433,105,101 of NC_134485.1, read as the reverse complement.
ACATATGTATATCCTTATTACAGTGTACTGGTACTCAATGCTTTACAAAGACAATACAGTACATTATAATAATACAATAAGCGCAGTAAAATCAGACAATAGGAAAGGAAGTCCCTGCCCGCAAGAGATTACAATCTAAGTTAGATGTTGGGAGACTTACAGCGACAGCTGATGAGGGTATAAGTCCTGTAGGTGGTAGTGCCTAGCCTTGATGGTGGGTAAGGTGCAGTAAATGGCAGTGCTTGGCCACAATGGTTGGTAGGAGTGACTGTGGATGTGGGACAGTAGCCATGAGTGCAGGCTGTTGGGATGCTTCATTTGAGAGCTGAGTTTTAAGGTTGGTCTGTATTAAATTAGATAGGTCAACACCATTAGCAGTAAAAGAGGTGGCAGGGAGGCGTGGGCGAGAGCAGGTGTGTATATGGCTGGGCCCAGGATTAGGAGAGCAAGAGCGAGAGTTTGTGGGGCTGCTTTTTATTGAGGGGTGTTAAAGGTGAGTATATAGTGGTTCAGGCACAAGCATAGGGGGAGGGAAGGATAAAGGAAGAGATGTGGATAGGAGGAGAGTGGGGAAGTTAGAGATAACAGAAAAAAAGTTTACAAAGGAGCGAGGAAACAGAAAAAGCAGTAGGGAGGGAGGGAGGATGAGAGAGAAGGAGGAGAGAGGTCCCAGGTATTGACTGATAAGTAGAGAAGGAGATGAAAGAGCAGGTGTATAAATCAGGCCTGGGTGGGCCGTGTAGCACTGAAAGTTAAACAGCAGCTTAAAAAGTTAGTATTTAGATGTGAAAAAATTGTCACAGCATTCAGAGAGCCGTTTTCCCAGTTGCAGGGATGATGATGAAGGGCAGAGTCCAGTTCTTGTATTCTTCACCTCCACTTCAACTTCCATTTGAACTCCACAGACACTTCATACCGTATGTGACACTTAGATGTTACACAGCCAATGCACAGTCGCATTAAACAGAATTTGCAATCTCATTGGCTGTCCCTGCGTGAGTGACAGGCCGATCAGCCTATCACAGAAGGATGTGCAGACATCCTTAGAGAAATATATATATATAAAATAATGAAATGTATATATATATATATATATATATATATATATATATATATATATATATAACAAAGAAGAAAGCGCCCGATCCTAGTGCATTAAAAATTATTTAAAAAAATTATAAATCCAATGATCACAATTCAAAACTCACAAACATCTGTCGCATTCGACCGTTCTATGAGATTATTATTTATTTTTCATTTTTATTTTTTTTTATAGATTTTGTAATCCTAACCACTAGTTTTGATAGATCCTTTTCACACTTATTTTCTTTATCTGATATCAACAATTGCAATTTGTGATCAGCAACACACTATATACTATATGACTTCATACATATGACATTTGTTTTGTTAATTCATTAGTGCAGACTCATACTGTAAATGATTATAGAGTATATGCTAATTGAGCACTGATTAGTCACCATCCAATTGGCATTTAATACTAGCATTGTATTCGTCACCCAAAAATATGCGCAGCCTTTTTTTCACAAATATATATATATATATATTCAAGACTTACTGTACATTAAGCTGCAATGTACAGTAAGACCAGAGTTGGTGCATAACGTTCCGGTAGTGGGGGGGCAATCTTTGTCAGGTGAAAGGAGAGTGTGACGGTGCCAGGAAGTTGACCCACGGGGCTGAGGTAGGGATGCAAATTAACTGCCCAGAGCCCAGGGACAGAGCCCTGTAAGAGTATCCGTAGTCGGTATGGAAGCAGGGGTCAGGGCAGGTGGCAGAGGTGCAGAGTCCAGAAGACAGGCGGAGGTAAGGGCAGGCAGAAGGCAGCGAGGTCGGGGTCACGGTCCAGGGTCAGCAACAGGGAATCAAAACAGGCAAGAGGGTAAAGCGTAACTGCAAAGACCAACAGGAGCTGCGAAGGTAGAACTTTGCTCGGCGAATCCCTATAGTAACTGCAGCCTTCCAGCGACTGCCAGTACCCCAAATGGCCACGGCGAGCAGAAAGGGCAGGAGAGACAGAAAACCTGGACCGTAGTGAAAACCCGGCACGGCCCGCGCAGAATCCTTACACAGAGCACCCAATATTGTTGACTTTACTCAGATACCATGGACAGAAACCATTGGGCTAACGAGCATACCAAGCACCACCTACCTACTTCAGGATACATGACAGGGGTAGGGACCAAAGGCCCCGACAGACATCGTGGAAGAGGAAAAGGGCCACAGCTTTTACTAATAATACAACATACATTAAACATGACCCCAGATTGGCATGTACCATGTTGAGTGCTCCCAGCGTTGCTGCGGCTTGTGACCCCCACTGATGTCAGCCAACCGGCACATCACCTATACAGCCTCGCTACCACCAGCGACCCACGGCGGGTCGCGCACAGATTCCTGCCCAGGAAGTATGCCCCAACATGACATTTCCACTCTGTTTATTCATATATATACAGCTTAACCCCATTATAGCGCGACCCGTTATAACGCGAATCCACGTGGCTCCCGTTTTTTAAAAAAAAATGAATTATTTTTTTTTTAAAAATTTAAAAAAAATTAAAAAAAATTTTACATTTTTTTGCACACTGCACACTGCCACACTGCACACACTCTCACTGCACACACTGCACGTACACACTGCACACACTCACTGCACACACTCCTAGCACTCACTACACACACTGCACACTGCATACTGCACACACTCCCAGCACTCACTGCACACTGCTCACATCACACACTCTCACTGCACACTGCACACACTCCCAGCACTCACTCTCACTGCACACTGCACACTGCACACACTCCCAGCACTCACTGCACACACTCCCACTGCACACACTCCCAATGCACACACTCTCACTGCACACACTCTCACTGCACACTGCACACACTTCCAGCACTCACTGCACACTGCTCACAGCACACACTCTCACAGCACACACTCTCACTGCACACTGCTCACAGCACACACTCTCACTGCACACTGCTCACAGCACACACTCTCACTGCGCACTGCACACACTCCCACTGCACACACTCTCACTGCACACACTCTCACTGCACACTGCACACTGCACACACTTCCAGCACTCACTGCACACTGCTCACAGCACACGCTCCCACTGCACACTGCTCACAGCACACACTCTCACTGCACACTGCTCACAGCACACACTCTCACTGCAAACTGCACACACTCTCACTGCACACTGCACACACTCTCACTGCACACTGCACACACTCTCACTGCACACTGCACATACTCCCAGCACTCACTGCACACACTCTCACTGCACACACTCTCACTGCACACACTCTCACTGCACACTGCACTGCACACTGCACATACTCCCTGCACTCACTGCACACTGCACACTGCACACACTCTCACTGCACACTGCACACACTCTCACTGCACACTGCACATACTCCCAGCACTCACAGCACACTACACACACTCTCACAGCACACTGCACATACTCCCAGCACACACTGCACACGCTCTCACTGCACACTGCACACACTCTCACTGCACACTGCACAAACTCACTGCACACACTCCCAGCACTCACTGCATACTGCTCACAGCACACTCACAGCACACTCTCACAGCACACTCTCACAGCACTCACAGCACACAGCTCTCACAGCACTCACAGCACACTCTAACAGCACACTCTAACAGCACACTCTCACAGCACACTCTCACAGCACACTCTCACAGCACACAGCACACACAGCACACTCAGCACACTCAGCACTCACAGCACACTCAGCACTCACAGCACACTCAGCACACACTCACAGCACTCACAGCACACTACACTGCACAGCACACCACACCTCCCACTCCCCCTCCCTACCTTTGGTGTCGGCTGCTGAGATCGGAGCGGAGCTGGCATCAGGAGGAGGAGGGGGAGTGTTGGGAGGAGGGGGGGAGTGTTGGGAGGGCGGGGGGTGTCGGGAGGAGGGGGGGTGTCGGGAGGAGGGGGGGGGTGGTGTGGATGCTGGTAGGGGGGTTGAGTGAGGAGCAGGCTGGGACTCGGAGGGCATGGGGGGGGGAGGAAGTTGATGCCGATGGAGGGGGATGGATGCCGGTGGTGGGAGGTAAGGAGCAGGTTGCGGCTGGACTCGGAGGGCCGCTGCTGGGGGACATGTAGGGCTTCCGGACACCTTTTCCTTCCTTCCTTCCCTCCTTACTCCCTCCCGATCGGGCGCGCGGCGGCCATTTTTGTTTTAAATTTGCGCGACCCCGGTTCTAGCGCGGTTGGATCGGGTGGCCCCCGAGGACCGCGCTATAACGGGGTTGAGCTGTATATATATATTATTTATTTATTATTTATTTATAAAATGTGTTACCAGGAAGTAATACATTGAGAGTTACCTCTCGTTTTCCTGTATGTCCTGGGCACAGAGTAAAACAAATAATACATGGTTACAAGTACAGTTACATAAATGAACAGGGTATACATTATATATATATATAACCACATAACTTTGCCAACATAAAACATCGTGCCTAACCACCTAAAGCCCAATGCAGCCCGCTAACACAGGGAGGGCAAGACTGCTTCTGAGTGCTGCCACGAGGGGAGTGGCAGTGCCAGCCTCCTGCTCTCAGATGCCCAACCTGCTGCTCCCCAGCCCCCTGCTGCCTGCCGCCTCCAGTCGGGGCCCAGCCCACCCCGACATGCCGCCCCAGCCTAATTGCAGGGGGCTTTACATTTCCAATTGAGTATAATCCCCCACTATATGGATGTACCTATTTCTAGAGGGGAAAAGTAATTAAAGACTTGCCCTCTTTGGTGTGAAATTCCTGAGCCTTTTCTTTTGATTTGTCATAATGAGAGATTGTGAAACTCCTAAAAACACAGTTATTGCAGCTTTATGTTCAGTTCTAAATAGTGTATGTATCTATGTATTTATTTATATAGCGCCATTAATGTACATAGCACTTCACAGCAGTAACACACAAGACAATCATATCCATTACAAATAACACTTAATGGGAAGAAGTGCTTCAGACATAAAAGTGACACTTAGTAACAGGAGTCCCTGCCCCGAAGAGCTTACGATCTAATGAGTTAGATAATCTTTTTATATATACAAGGAACATGGTTTTCTGTATCAATGTTCGGGAGTTAAAATGAGCCCACTTGTGTTAGTTCTTTTATCTGCAGGTCGCAAATACTGTTAAGACCTTTTTTAATCTTCAGTTTTATTTTGCATAGCCGCGTCCGCTTTAGTCAGACTCATTTAAGTCGTTATGGTTTCACATCACTCAATTTAAGTACTACAGTATTAAGTAAAAAGTTCAATAATGACTTAAGATTTTTGTTACTTTAATATTTATTTTTCTCTTGTAATATCTTTTGTAGGGAAAAGTCCTTTGCAGTCGTACAAAAACTGCAAATCGCTGCCATGTAAGTTTATCATTCCGATGTCACATCTGTGTAATTAGGACTTTGCAGGTGTTGCTTTATCACATTGTAAAATGTAACAATGTTTCCTACTGTAGGTTGTTTGATATAACGCCTGCGGGTTGAACTCGTTCCCCAGTGAAAGCAGCACGGGTCCGAGGAGGCGCATGTGCGACGGCGAGGTGGATGGCAGCGTAAGCCGTGAGCTCCATCCCCCACAGTGAACAACATAAAATCCACAATCTAAAAACACACAAAACCTAGAAATTCATCAGAAATATCAGTAAACACTCAGAGATGGCCCCGCAATCCGCAAAGAATAAAAATACAGGAGATCTCAGGAAATATCTGAGTAGATCCAGCTCGCGGGCAGCCGGCTCAGAAATGGCGCCGAATTCGAACGACGGATCGGACTCAGACCGAGAAGAAGAGACAAATGAGGGACAAGAGCAGCTACCAGTCTGGCGCTGTGATTTTGACAGACTGTACCGGGACCTGAAAACCCTCCTCCAGGCTGAGATCCAGGAGCTCCGAAAGGAGGTTAAAAATGTGGGTAAGCGGACCGGGGCCCTGGAAGAGAAAATGGCGGCTGCGTCCAATCGGCCAAGAAGACGGACAAGAAATGCTCTTATCTTCAAGCATAGGTCTCTGAACTGGCTGATAGACAAGAAGACGCGTTAAATAGGGAACGCGAAACAATATCAGAATTCGCGGCGTTCCCGAATCGGTCACTGATGTGGAGGGCTTTGTCTCCCGGTGGATGGCGGCGATCTTACCTGATCTACCGGAGGGTGAACTGCTGATGGATCGCTGCCACCGAGCCCTGAGGAGCAGACCGCTGGCCACAGAACAACCGCGGGATTTGATAGCAAGGCTACACTACTTTCGCACCTGAGACGCGGTGTTTCAGACGTCCAAGACAGAAGGAACATGCAGGATCGAGGAGGCCTCCCTGCAGATCTTCCAGGACCTGTCACCGGTCACTTTAGAAAGACGAAGGAGACTGTAGCCAGTAACAAAAATCCTGAGAGAGAAGACTTTGTGGTACAGATGGACTTTCCCGTTCGGCCTCCTGGTGATTAAGAATGGGAAGGCCTTATCCATTAAAGAGATTGAGGAGGGTGAAGATTTCCTTCACAATCTGGGTTTGAAGGAAGGATTGCATGCAAGCCCACCCAGGACTCAACCACCGGAGCAGGAGTGGGAGAAAGTAGGGAAGCCAAAGCAGAACCACACAACGGAGGCCACAGAAGATGAATAAAAGACTCAATGCCCGTCCAGAAGTTGTAGACGATTCTCAGTTATCATAGTTCACCGATGTTCCGGTGCATTAAAAAATTAAAGAATTTTGTTGGACTACCTATGTGTCAGATTCCTCACTCACTAAAAGTTGCCCCAGAAGGAGGGATGGGCTCCGTAGAAGACCCTAAATGAAAATAAAAAATGATTGACTCTCCTTACCTGAGTAGATGGCCAGAAACTTCGACGGAGAGGGAGGCAGACGGCGATGAAACGCAGAAACTCAAGATGGCGTCAGTGGAGGACATGGGCGCCATTGTGGGAGCTACAAGGCAATGAGGTTCCATTGGCGGGAAAGAGAGGCGGGAAAAGCAGCCGTCTTCATGGACAGTCAACAGCGGAATGGCGTCATCCGGCTGTGCGTCACAGGAAGTGATCGGGCGGCCATCTAGGAGGGGGAACAGCAGAGGCTGCCGATGACACTCTCAGAGGGCGCCGCAATGGCCATAGTCTCACGAGACCACATCCAGGACAGCAGGATGAAGAGGAAAGAAGCCCCAACGGTGGCGGAAGAGACTAGGAATAAAGGCAAGGAGCAGATCGATCCCGCAGATGCGATGGACAAAGCGGGAGCGGTGGACATGGGGAGGAGAGGGGGAAAGGAAAGGGGGTACATAGAGAAGGGTCAACAGTACAGTATGAAGAGGAGCTCACCCGAGAAACATAGGAGAGGCATTAGAGAGTGGGTGAGAACATAGAGTGGAGGGAAAGGGCTAAGACAAGATAGCATGGAAGTTTTTGAGGAACTTAGGTAGAAAAGAGACGATAGAGTAGAGTATTTAGAAAGAGTAGAGAGTATTAGTTTATATTCTGGATTTGAGTTAAGATTATAGTTTTTCTAGGTTACAACGAAGACCCCCCGAGAGGGATTAGGAGGAGAAGGGGTCGGTGGTATAACCGTGGATAGTTGATGTAAGTTTGTCAGTAGGAAGTTGGGGAGGGGGTAGGTCCATTCCCACTATCGGTATGGGTCTCCACATGAGCACCAGTAGGCACATGCAAGTCCTCACTGGACCAGCGGACATTGCGGTCAGCGGCTGGAGGAAGAGCATCCAGGACTGCGACCAAGCTGAACGTCCAGGAGGGGCAAATAATGTGATAGCCGGGGTTAGCCTTGGGGTTACCACAGGTTGTTCATTATCTATGTTAATCTGTTGTTTCGTGTATGTCTCAATGTTTTCCTCCTGTGTGTCCCACTGTTTCCCGCCCTGGCAGCCAGAGAGCACGGTTCAGAAGGCGGTCCGACACGGAGATGGGGTCCTCTTACAAGGTCGTACCACAAGAGCAGGTAGCCCACAGAAAAGCACAATCCTTAATCTCTACAAATGGGTAAGGACTTTGTAATATTAACCCATAATGTAAAGGGTTTCGATAGTCCCCAGAAGCGACGGATGGCCCTGACCGACTACAAGAGATATGACCCGGACATTATTCTCATACAAGATACACACTTCTCCAAATCGAGTTCCCCAAAATACATAGACGGTAGATATAGAAACTGATCCTCAGCTTCAGCAAAACAAAAAAAAAGGAGTAGCAATCCTTTTCCACAATCGGGTACCGTTGAACATTACCTTAACAAAGAAAGATAAAAATGGTTGGTTCCTGATTGTGGTAGGGGATATCAGAGGCCAAAGCATCACGTTGGCAAATGTTTATGCTCCAAGTGAGCAATCGGAATCATTTATGGCCAACTTCTTCTCTACGTTAGACAAACTAGCTCAGGGCTGTGTGATCGTAGGGGGAGATTTCAACCAGACATTAGACCCGACATTCGACAGGTGTACACCAGGGATTAATCTCCGACCGAAAACCCGACTAACATGGGCTAGGGGGTTGAAAGCCAACAATCTAGTAGACGTATGGTGTGAACAACACCAAGGGGAGAGAGGGTACACCTTTTACTCACACCCGCATGACAGCTACAGCAGGATAGACTATCTTTTTGTCTCTAATAGAATGGTTTCTCAGATCTCCCACACGGGAATCCATGATATTTCATGGTCGGATCACGCACCTATTGATTCTGCGGTGCACCGATTTTAGGCTGAACAGACCAGGAGCGAACTGGAAACTCAATGAGTTATTAATAAAAATTCCAGAGTTTGAACAACAAATAGGGGATAAAATCAGGGAATACTTCCAGCTGAACACAGGCAGTGTGTCATCACAGTCCATACCATGGGAGGCCCATAAGGCAACGTTGAGAGGAGAACTCATAGGGATGGCGAGTAGATGTAAAAGGGAGAGAGACACAAAGATTAAAAAACTGCAATCAGAATTGGCTGCCCTCTCTGCCCTTCGCAAATAAAACAAGCATGCTCCGACTCTGAAGGTCTTGCTTGATACTAAAACAAAGCTACATTTATTACTGGCCTCCCGAGCTGAGAAGGAGCTGTCTTGGTCCAAGCGGAAATTCTTCGAAAAAGCGAACAAGCCAGATACCCTACTTGCCAATAAATTAAAGGATAAAGCACAACATTTCCACATCCAGGCAATTCGGACAAGGAAAGGTGACCTTACTTCTGACCCCAAACTAATTGTGGAAGAATTCAGAGCCTATTACGAGACCCTATATGACGGGGCGAAGGTCTCTGAGTGTGAGGCCACTCGTAAACAGCTAAGGACATTCCTGAAAGGGGCAAGTTTGCCCAAATTAGGCAGAGAGGAAAGGGATGCGCTACAGGAAGACTTCACACTAGAGGAGCTGATGGAGGTAATGAAAGCAGCACGGGTCCCACGTCAGACGGAAAACGGGGAAACTGGGCAACAGTCACTGGGGTCTCAGCAGAAAAGGACATTTTCAGTTATTAATACGCCCAATTCTTCTGTCAACCTAAACCAGAACTTGCTGGTAGTTATCAGAGACTTGGAGTAAAGAATAAACAGTAACTATAGACCTTTACTCTGTATTTCCCGGTTTTAAGCCTATTGAGGTACAGTGGTGGCCGAGCTGAGTCTTCTGCGGCCGCCACCGCAATGTGCGGGCAGACGCGGCTGTTTTTTTTTTTTTTTCCCGACGCGTGCCGCGCGTCACTGATGCGCGGTCACGCGTGCCAGGGTGCGTGCGCGCATGGCGGGCGTGCCCAGGGTTCCCTGAAGGTGGTGGCGGGGTAACGGGGGATGTGGGAAGCAGAGGGAGGGGACCCGGGGGACCCGGAGAAGCAGGGCAGAGCAGAGGCAGAGGTCGCGAGGGGAGGGGAACGAGGGGAAGGATGCGGGGAAGATGCGGCTGGCGCGCGGTGAAGTTCGACGCCAGCCCGAAAAAAGCCGCGGGACAAGACGGGTAAGTGTGAGACTGCAGCTGGCCGCAGCAGTATTCCTATAATATAAAGACAGGAGAAAAACTGTAAACTGGTTTGTTGGCGCAACTGTAACACGAGCCAAAGTATATCTGTAATTCCGGGAGTCTGGCGAAGGTACCCCTCTTTGGCCTTTGGAAAACTTAGGAGGTATTGTGTGTATGTATTTATGTATATGTACAGTATGTATGTGTGTTTATGTATGTATATGTACTTTTTCTGGAGGCAAGGGTCATATGTAAGATGATTTAGCCCAGATAGCTTCAACTCGGCCCTCTTTTCAAAGCACAACAAGTTCTGTTTCTTTTCTTTACTTTATTTGGGGAAAGCAGCATAAAGACAGGCACTTGTGAAGAGATGTTGGTGTTTAGATAGTGTCTCTCTGTGGGTGCATTGTAGTTAAAGGCAGGTGAAAAGGGTAATCCTACCACTACAGAAGTTACAGCAGGGTACTCACTCATCCAGTGGTGATGGTGGAAAAGGAAGTGAGGGGCAAGGGTCACACTAAAAGTGAAGTGAGACTGCACTAACTGTTAGCAAGGACAGGGGGGGAAATGGGAAAGCCAATTAACTAGGAGGATCTCAGAGGCTGCAGTGGCAGTTCACTGATTACATGCCCAGAGGCAAGAAATGCAACATTGTTACATATCACACAGGCACAGTATGTGTGTGCAAACGCCATGCAGCTGAAAATAAGAACTGACAGGCAGAAGCTGCAAAGGAAAGAGGGGGGTGAATCAGAAATGCAGTTCTTGTTCCATGACAGTACTGTATATATGTGTGTATGTATGTATATGTACTGTATATATATTCAGTGTTCGACAAACCTATACATTTGCTCGCCCCGGGCGAGTGGATTTAACCCCCGGGCGAGTAAATATTGGCCCAAGCAGCACACGTTTGGTACTAGGTGGCGAGTAGATTTTTTGGTGATTTGTCAACCACTGTATATGTTTATATGTATGTGTATGCATGTATGTGTATGTATATCTGTGTAGCCAGGTCCCTTTCGGTCCCCCGTTGTTGCGCCTCTCCCCTCTTAAGTTTGAGGCTGCAGTGGTTAGTGCGGGTGGCGACAGGTTCGCTAGAAGCTCCGGCGACCCTCTCTGAAGGGCGCCGCCATCTTGGGCCAGGTTGCGCAGGCCCGAGGAGCGCCAGGAGTCGTGGTGGCCAGTATGAGGGTTGCGCATGCGCAGTGTACAGTGCGCACGTGGCGGACCATAGACCGAGGTCCCGCGGGGACTACAAGCCCCATAGTGCTTAGGGGCAGCAGGACCATGTGATGCCAGGGAGCGAATAGCGCAGCTAGTTTCCTGAGACAGGAGATAGATCTTCGCGGGCTGGAAGAGGAGTCAGTCGGTGCTGGGAGAGGATAGGGGAAGGAGGTGTGCGTGCAGGGGTCTGTGACCCTCTGCACTAGGCCAGAATCCCCCTAGGCCCCAGCTAGGACCTAAGTTATATACCTTAGCTTGTGGCTGCTATAGGGACAGGCCCTTAGATAGGGACCCTGCCCCATTAGTATTGAGTAGGTTGAGGGATACAGCTGCAACGCTGCACATCCTGACAAGAGTGGTCTGTGATCAGACCTATTCTGAAGAACCAGAGACTGTCTTCAAGGTTGTACACCATCCTCGTGGAGGCAGACTCGTCATGGAGGAGATCGCTGGATCGGCGGATCCATTACCAATCCATAAGCGCGCCCGGGTGCTGGAGCACCAGGCAGGTACCTATCAAAAGTGCACCAACCAAGTACATACCTCAAAGTGGCAGTGCTGACCACAGGACAAGGGTGGGGGTTATATTGTGGACACTACATGGGAGTGTGCCCAAGGGCCTCCTATAGAACTGTGGACACGGTGTGGGGTAACACGGTGGTAGGGTACGGCCGTGTGAGGTGTGTGGCCAGTTGTATCCGTAGTGCATCTATTAGATCGTTAAGATAATTGAGTTGACCAGTAAAGGTTATTGCTATATTTTACATTGTGTGAGTTATTATATTGTGTCCTGTGATGGGCTCCTCCCTCTCAGGTGGAGGCGCTGCACCCGTATTTGTAAGTATATCACCTCAGGCTCCCCGTGGTGGAGGCTTAGGCCCCTGCGAGTCAACAGGTAAAGGGCAGCACCAGTAGCTTTCTGTGTTCAGGGGGAAACAGGGCTACATATGTTTATGTATGTACAGTATATGTCCGGTATGTATGTATGTGTGTATGTATGTGTGTATGCATGTATGTTTATGTATGTATATGTACTGTATGTGTATGTATGTATACTGTATGTACTGTATGTGTATGTATATCTGTATATGTATGTATATGTACTTTATGTATGTGTGTTTATGTATGTATGTATATCTACTGTATGTATGTGTAATACCCCTATCCCCCCCATAGGAAGATTTCCTGCTAAATAGGTTATTGTGGTGCTCACCTGTTGATTCCCAGAATGCTGAATCTCCGCGATGGTTGGGAGCTTTGGGGTATAGCATTCCTCTAGGGTGCAGCGCCTCCACCTGTAGGGCTCCTGCAATAGACAGGGGTTCATCCCCCCAGGAACTTTCATAGAACACAATGATGATTCTGGCGTGCCAGTATTAGTACAGCCAGGTTTATTGGGGTAACAGCAGACACATATCCATAGTCTCTCTCATGCAAGAGGGGTAGACCATATGGACCCTACTTAACCCAGTGATAGATGCCACCTCGCAGTTTGCTCTAGGATTAGGGTCAGAGCTTAGCTCGCAGGACCGCTAGTATGGACTGCCTTCAACCCCAGATCATGGTTAGCAGAGACCTGGAACAGCAGACGGATCACAGTTCCATCTCTGGCAAGAGAGATACACCCTGCATAGATGCTACCTCGCAGCTTGCCTTTTTCTCCTCTCTGCATAGCTCCCAGCCCATGGGGTGTCATCCCTTCCCTGGGTTGGATAGGACTAGGCATCCCAGGGGCTTGAGGCCCCCAGGCTAGTCTGGACATCCTCACCCCCTGAAGGGCAAGGCAGGAACACACCCTCCCACCTAAGGGATCAGGCAGAACACACTAGCCCACGGCTAGGACTGGAACTACAAGGGAGTGCCCCTACCTTTTATACCTGGGGAGGGGTTCATTCCTCTGCCCCAGTATCTGGGCAGGTCTAGATGACTCACAGGCACCATACATGTGACCTAGTTAGTATCCTCCCAGGCAGGCAGGGCCTGCAACAGAAACAAAGTAACTTACAGGGGAAGAAGCGCACATGCCGGGCCATGTGACGAGGAATTAACCCCAGCACTGCCTGCTGTTACCAGGACTTATAGTACTATGGCAGAGAAATATATAGCCAGGGGCTACATGGTGTGTGTGTGTGTGTGTGTGTGTGTGTGTGTGTGTGTGTGTGTGTGTGTGTGTGTGTGTGTGTGTGTGTGTGTGTGTGTGTGTGTGTGTGTGTGTGTGTGTGTGTGTGTGTGTGTCTGTGTCTGTGTCTGTGTCTGTGTCTGTGTCTGTTTCTGTGTCTGTGTGTGTATATGTACAGTGGCGAGAAAGAGTTTGTGAACCCCTTAAAATTTTCACATATTTCAAACCTAAAACGTTATTATGTCTTAATCGAAGTCCTAATAATAGATGCAGATAATCTGATCAAACAAGTGACACAAAAACATGATCATTTTTGAACATTTGTTTATCTACAAATGATTCAATATTCAATATCCATGTGACAAAGTATGTGAACCTTCAGATTCAGTACCTGGTGGCGCCCCCTTTAGATTCAGTACCTGGTGGCGCCCCCTTTAGATCCAGTACCTGGTGGCGCCCCCTTTAGATTCAGTACCTGGTGGCGCCCCCTTTAGATTCAGTACCTGGTGGCGCCCCCTTTAGATTCAGTACCTGGTGGCGCCCCCTTTAGATTCAGTACCTGTTGGTGCCCCCTTGATGAACGGTTGGGATGCGTTTCTTCTTTTCAAACGTAGTTTTGGTTTTCACCCAAACATAACGTTTCTCATTGAGGCCAAAAAGTTCTATGTTTGACTCGTCTGTCCAGAGAACATTGTTCCAGAAGTCTTGTGGGTCATCTATGTGCTCTTTTGCAAACTTCAGACAGGCAACAATGTTCTTTTGAGAGAGCAGTGGTTTCCTCCTGGCTATCTATCAATGATCCATTCTTGTTCAATATTTTTCTGTAACTCGGGAAGCAGGGGGTCCCTGAGCCAGAAATCAAAGCGGCTATCCAGTAATGAATTATGTGTGTAGATGAGCAGGGGGTCTCCGGAGCTGAACTGCGTTGTTTTGAGGTCCGGGGACCCCCTATTTCCCGAGATACAGGCACCGTTATGGGGTGCCGGTATCCCCATGCAGAATTTAAATGTCCCGATCACGTGTCGAGACATCTCCAAGCAGAGGGATAACGGGGCCTGTATCTCGGGAAGCAGGGGGTCCCTGGACCATAAACCAATGCGGTTCTGCTCCGGAGACCCCCTGCTCATCTACACCATGAATAAAAATGTTATTTTAAAATATTTTTTTCCAGCGAGATTTGCCAGAGAGAGGCGGATCTCCTCTCTCTGCTGCAGGTCGATCTCGCCAAGGGAGCCCTTCTCGCAGGGCAGATCATCTCGCCACCAGCAACTCACCATGTTTGCTCAGGTTGCTCTCTTAGGTATTCGGGCCTTCCTGCATACCATGAGAGCAACTCGCCAAAAACATGGCGAGTTCAAACCCCTGCCGATAATTTTTTTCGGAGGTTTCTGCATAGGCCCCTCAGTGTCTCACAGCTACCTCATCCCAGGAAATTACAAAGCCAATATTACAAACGTCCCGGCAATAGAAAACTGGCAAAGGGGTGAGCGCTTATGGGATTTTAGTACTATATATACACTCTATACGGGTTGCTAGGCAACCCGTTTGGCATTTATTCCACCAATCTGAGAGCTCCCCCCCACTCCTTATGGAAGAAATGACGTCATCACGCAGTGAGCGTGACTAGGCCGTGTTGCACTCTGAGCACAGCGGAGGCCGTAACCTGCAAGCAGTTTAAAGAACAGAGCCCGGGGCCCTATGAGAGCCGGCCTGGGGCACTATCCAGTCCCAGCTGATCCTTTCCTTTTGGGGAGGATTTCAATTGCGGGATCGCATATTTGGCGGTGATATAGCTATTCACGATTGCCTTTATTTTACCTACCCTTGTGAGTGAGGCTTTTCCCTCCTTTCCCTTTTATCACTAGTAAATGTCATTTTTTTTATGCTATTGGGCGTGCGCTTTCTTCTTTCTCTCCCTCTTAGGTTTACCTCCGAGTTTGGTTCCTCCATTACAAAGCTGCCAATCACCCCTCTCCCTGAAGCAAAACCCATTGGACTTTGAAGGGACTGGTTCTTCTGTGTTTCTTGTTGTTTGTATTGTCTGTCTGTACGTTTATTTTTATATTCTATATGTATATTTACCATTGAGTAGACACACATAGTACAGCTCAACCCCGTTATAGCGCGATCCGCTACAACGCGGATCCACTTATAACGCGGTCTGAGCATGGCTCCCGATTTAAAAATATCTCCATGTTTTTAGGTTTTTTTTGTTAGCGAAATTGCCGCCACGCGAGGACTTACCCAGCATCTGCAGCTCTCTCCTCTCTGCAGCTCTCTTCTCTCTCCCTGCTTCATCAGGCTGCATCCGCGTTCGCAGGGCACACACACACACATACGGATGCACACACACACATACATACACACATACATACACACAAAGGCTGTTCTGTGCATTACTAGTTAAGTTTGATAATAGAGTCAATGACATCACACCAATCCTATGGTGTAGTGGTAGAGAATCCCTACTAGTGTTTGAAGGGTCATGGGTTCGATTCCGGTATGGTATAATTAAACCTACATGGTGTAGGGGTGTGCATGTGTCCGTTAGCAATAAGGAAAAGAAGGGATCCAGCGCTCCACGGATTTCTTGTGCCACACAACGTTTCGACCTTATGGTCTTTATCAAGTGACTAGGCATATATTGTAACTGTATTTGTAACCATGTATTGTAACTGTATTTGTAACCATGTATTATTTGTTTTACTCTGTGCCCAGGACATACTTGAAAACGAGAGGTAACTCTCAATGTATTACTTCCTGGTAAAATATTTTATAAATAAATAAATAATATATAAATCAGGATCTACCCAGTATATATATATCCTTAACCATTACCCATAAACAAGTGAATAACAAGTGAAAAAACAAGTGAACATTACCCCCAGCTGTTTTTTCACTTGTTATTCACTTGTTATTCACCTGTTTATGGGTAATGGTTAAGGATATATATACTGGGTAGATCCTGATTTATGTATGCCTAGTCACTTGATAAAGACCATAAGGTCGAAACGTTGTGTGGCACAATACATTTTCTTATTCAGAAATCCGTGGAGCGCTGGATCCCTTCTTTTCCTCAGTTTACTTTGGATTTTATGGCAGGTACTTCCTTGAACCAGCAGCACCGGTAAATTGTATGCATTTTTTCTATTTGTGGAGTGCAGCCTTAAACCCCTCTTACAGTCCGTTAGCAATAAAGCATTGAATGTTTAAAAAAAAAAAAAAGTCCCACATGGTGTTGGGTGTGTGTTAGTCATGTGACCCTCCTCTGCGCTCAAACCTCTACGTAATTCCGTGGATGCAAGAAGAGCTGCAGAGAGGCGAGAGGTAAGGCCTCGCGTGGCAGTGAAATTTTATAACACGATCCCGGTTATAACGCGGTCTTATTCTGTGGACCCTGAGGACTATGTTATAACAGGGTTCAACTGTTTTGCATTTTTATATCAATTGTAAGTGTATTGTATACATATCTATTGCTAATATTAGCTTGGTTATGAACTATCCACTACTACATAACTTTCTCTCTCGCTATATATATATATATATATATATATATATATATATATATATATATATATATATACATATATATATATATATAAATATAGCCATGCCTGTCTTGGCTACTAATCTACCCCGCCTGACACATAAATCCTGGTACAGGGTAGGCAGTGTTAGGCCCAATCCAGGGTTTTTCCCACAGGCAGCTCCCTTGAGTGGCAAGGGAGGGGATGGGCTAAGGCCAGTGAACTGTCCAATAAGGGGCTCAGACCTTGGACCCTCCCCCTCTGTACTTAAGGTACTGCACACCTAAATTGTTGGTCTCTCCCATTGAGAGAGACTGGTCTCACAGCAGAGGTGTTCAGGGCTCAGGCTCCTTCTGTCCCCTCCCCTTGGGGAGTGGAAGTGAGTACCATACCCCTTACTCTAACAGGGAGTAAGGGAAGAGTTCAGACCGCCCTTGGTGCCCATGGCTGGGCGTGTGAGTCCAGGGACCATCTAGAGGTTGGAGACCAGTGTTAGAGATTAAGCTTTGTATCCAGTGTATGCTGTATGCTGCAAAGAATAAAGACCGTTCGGTTTATGTAAATATACTTCTGCCTGAGTGTGCAGTCTGTCTGGAAGAGGAGGAGGAGAGTGATTCTGCAGGGACTGCTTCCAGAACTACTGGAGCCTGCGGTAGATGAAGGCGCTGACACCAACGTGAGAAACAACCAGCTGTCACCCCTAAAGCCTGTCCTGTTACCCCAACAACATCAGCGGAATCTCAGATCTACTGTGGGCCAACAGGCACCACTACACACCTGGTAGCCAGGAAATCACCCAGAGGGTGGGGGAAACACCGCTATATATATATGGGGCCGTAGCCTTAGACCTGAAGTCCGTCTTGAATCCTTATCACACAGTGGAGTCATTTGGCCGGTATGGGTTCAGCATTCCCATTATAATAAATAGCTCCCAGCGAGGCGGCAGTGGCACTGACCCAGAAGGGTTCTTTAATTTGGCACCCAATAAAAAGGCGGGAGGAGGAGGGAGGGCAGCAATTTCTCAACCAACACACCTTATACTACGTTCGGGACCCTGAAACCAGAAACAGTTGACAGCAGCATATTGTGAGAAGCTACTAATACATTGTCTTGTACTGTTAGTAAAAAACCCACTGCACAAATAACTCCGCTGCCTGCACTTGTAGTGTGTGGGGCCTCCCTTTGTCACCTGTTGAAATGGCTTCAGGGCCTAAAGTCAGCCTCCCCGTGCATTAGCTTAAATCGCACCAGATGTGGCTCTCCCAGCTAATTGATTTCACTAAGCACAATAAGTCTATTGTTTTTCTTTTTTTTCCTTCCTCAGCACAAATAAATAGTGTCGTCGTCCACCCCCCTCCCCCCCCTCTACAAATCCCCCCCCCCCCCCATCTCACCAGGGCCAGAGGTTATTCAATTAAAAGGGGACCCCGAAAGCATAAGTAATAATCCGTGGAAAGAGGACAGCTAATGCATTAAGAAAACGTTAGTCTGAGAGACCAGGCCTCGCTGGGACCGGCCATTACTATGATGGATGGTTGGTGTGCATAAGGCCTTATTATTTGTGATGTGAGTAGGGGAGGGGGGTGAGGCAGGCCTCACTGGGCAATACACCTGCTGGGACCCGGAGAAGCAGGAACAGCTGTATGCATTGATTTAGAAGCCTGCTACCAAAGCAACAAGAGGAGATCAGGCAACAGCTCATAAAAAGTGGGGAGAGGGGGGGTGGGGGGGGGGGCTATGATTTCCCACTTTGACTCCTTTCTGCAAACAAATGGCCACATCATATGTTTTCCTAGTCCTGCAGTTAGTCAGGGTGGAATCCCAGCCCGAGGGTGGACGTGGGCACTGAGTCAGGGCTTTAATGGCTTGTGTTAGAGCAGAGGTGCTCAACTTCAGTCCTCAAAGGGCCTCCAACAGGTCAGATGTTGAGGATATCCCTGTTTCAGCACAGGTGGCTCAGTTGAGCAACCTGAGCTGAAGCAGGGATATCCTGAAAGCCTGACTTGGGAGGGGGGGTCTTTAGGACTGGAGTTGAGCACCTCTGTATTAGGCTACGGACCCAGTGCTCACTGCTTCACGCGCGCCTGGCGACCTTGGCATGCACAGATTACAGCCACGATCTGCAGTCTGTTAGGGAGCGATGGGGATGCGCGGGGGGGCGCGACCATGATGGGGGGGCACAGCCATGGCTGCCCGCCGAGCACGTGCCAAAATTCTTGTGTTCCCTGCCGGCGGACGCGCCATTGTGAGAGGGGATGGCACACAGAAGGAGCTACTGGGGCCTGCCTGACAAGAGGTGAGAGTCTGATGTGTGGCGCGCACGCCGTCGCAGGCGCCGCCATGATGACTGGGGACCCTGCTTAAGGTTCTTCTGGATATGGCTGGAGAAGAGGGGAGGTTAGAGAACATGTGTAAGCTCCCGACCTGATAGGGGAGGTTAGGGAACGTGTGTAGGCTCCAGACCTGATAGGGGAGGTTAGAGAACGTGTGTAAGCTCCAGACCTGATAGGGGAGGTTAGGGAACGTGTGTAGGCTCCAGACCTGATGGGGGAGGTTAGAGAACGTGTGTAAGCTCCAGACCTGATGGGGGAGGTTAGAGAACATGTGTAGGCTCCAGACCTGATGGGGGAGGTTAGAGAACGTGTGTAAGCTCCAGCCCTGATAGGGAGGTTAGAGAACGTGTGTAAGCTCCAGACCTGATAGGGGAGGTTAGAGAACATGTGTAGGCTCCAGACCTGATGGGGGAGGTTAGAGAACGTGTGTAAGCTCCAGCCCTGATAGGGGAGGTTAGAGAACATGTGTAGGCTCCAGACCTGATAGGGGAGGTTAGAGAACGTGTGTAGGCTCCAGACCTGATAGGGGAGGTTAGAGAACGTGTGTAAGATCCAGACCTGATAGGGGAGGTTAGAGAACATGTGTAAGCTCCCGACCTGATAGGGGAGGTTAGGGAACGTGTGTAGGCTCCAGACCTGATAGGGGAGGTTAGAGAACATGTGTAGGCTCCAGGCCTGATATCTCGCACTGAGTTTCAGTCATGTCTTACTGATTTTTAGCATCGAGAGTTCTATAGACTTCAATGGTCTGACTGAGACAACCCAAGACCTTTCTGTCAAGATGTATTTATTCTTGTTGGTGTGGAATCCCCTAATCTTACTGATTTGGGTACTTGGAGGTTGAGATATCTGAGGTTCATTGGGGGCAATGAGGGTCCCTCAGTCCCAGCTGATGAATAATAATAATAAATAAAATAAATAAAAACAACATGAATGGCCATATGCAGAAAATATTGGGGGGATAAATCAAGGCGACTTTGGAGTAAAATGAACTCAAACGACATAATTGTCACGTTGCGTCTCTCGGCGGTGCGAATCAAGGTTTTTACTTCAACGTTTGTGCCACGTTCGTCAGCTTGTGATTTGAGAAGTGTTAATATGAGGAGTTAGGGGGGGGAAGGGGGGGAGGAGGGGGGAAGAGGGGGAGGAGGGGGGAGGGGGGGAGGATGGGGGAGGGGGGAGGGGGGAAGAGTGGGGGGGAGGGGGGGAGGAGGGGGAAGGGAGGGAGGTGGTGGGGAGGAGGGGGGAAGGGGGGGAGGTGGTGGGGAGGAGGGGGGAAGGGGGGGAGGTGGTGGGGAGGAGGGGGGAAGGGGGGGAGGTGGTGGTAAGGGGGGTGTGTGGTGAGTAGGGGGGGGAGATGGTGGGAAGGGGGGGGTGGGGGGGATTTGGTGGGAAGGGGATGGGGGGGCTGGGGGGGAGGTGGTGTGAAGGGGGGGGAGGTGGTGGGAAGGGGGGGGGAGGTGGTGGGAAGGGGGGAGGTGGTGCGAAGGGGGGGATGTGGAGGGGAGGTGAAGGGGGTGGGGGGTGGAGGGGAGGTGAAGGGGGAGGGTGGAGGTGAAGGGGAGGATGGAGGGGAGGTGAAGGGGGGTGGAGGGGGGGTGAAGGGGGGGGTGGAGGGGGGGTTGAGGGGAGGTGAAGGGGGGGGTGGAGGAGAGGTGAAGGGGGGGTGGAGGGGAGGTGAAGGGGAGGTGGAGGGGGGTGAAGGGGAGGTGAAGGGGGGGGTGGAGGGGAGGTGAAGAGGGGGTGGAGGGAGGTGAGGGGTGGGTGAGGGGAGGTGAAGGCCGCTCCCTCACCCGTCCGGCCGCTCACTCACCCGTCCGGCCGCTCACTCACTGTCCGGCAGCTCCCTCACCCGTCCGGCAGCTCCCTCAGCCATCCGGCAGCTCCCACGTGGATCTGAGGCGGGAGGCAGCTTGTTGTGGCCGCTCCCCCGCTGTGTCCCGGGCGCTCGCTCCCCCGCTGACTGTAGCGGCGCCGGGAGGGGGAGGGGAGGTGAAGGGAGGTGAAGGGGGGTGAGGGGGGTGAGGGGAGGTGAAGGGGGTGAGGGTTGG
Organism: Ascaphus truei; assembly: GCF_040206685.1. Lineage (NCBI taxonomy): Eukaryota > Metazoa > Chordata > Amphibia > Anura > Ascaphidae > Ascaphus > Ascaphus truei. The sequence continues at coordinate 433,083,812 of NC_134485.1, read as the reverse complement.
GTGAAGGGGGGTGAGGGGAGGGGAAGGCCGCTCACTCACCCGTCCGGAAGCTCCCACGTGGATCTGAGGTGGGAGGCAGCGTGTTGTGGCCGCTCCCCCGCTGTGTCCCGGGCACTCACTCCCCCACTGACTGTAGCGGCGCCGGGGGGGGGGGGGGGGGGGGGGCTGAAAGCGCGGGAGACACGGGGAGAGGAGGAGGTGAGCGCGGGTGTGGAGGCTGATGTTCGGGGAGGAAGAGGCGGAGGCTCCTGGACCGGTGGGTATGTGAGCCCCACCCCCCGGGTTATACATGCTGCTAATGTACACCCCCCCCCTAGTGTGTCTGTGTGTGTGTGTGTGTGTGTGTGTGTGTGTGTGTGTGTGTGTGTGTGTGTGTGTGTGTGTGTGTGTGTGTGTGTGTGTGTGTGTGTGTGTGTGTGTGTGTGTGTGTGTGTGTGTGTGTGTGTGTGACCCTGTGTGTGTGTGTCCTGTGTGTGTGTGTGTCCCTGTTTGTCCTTTGGCCCGTCACTCCTCCTCAGGCCAATGAGAGGTGTGCGGGGGCGGGCCAACGGACCAATGAGATTTCCCCTAGGGACACCGGACAGGCAGGCAGGCATACATTGCTTTCAATTATATAGTATAAGATAAATAAAATAAATAAAAAGAACATGAATGGCCATATGCAGAAAATATTGGGGGGATAAATCAAGGCGACTTTGGAGTAAAATGAACCCAAATGACATAATTGTCACGTTGCGTCTCTCGGCAGCGCGAATCAAGGTTTTTACTTAGGGGGGGGGGTTATATGGCTTTAATATGAGGAGCTAGGGGGGTTATATGGCTTTAATATGAGGAGTTAGGGGGGGTTATAGGGCTTTAATATGAGGAGTTAGGGTGGGGGTTATATGGCTTTAATAGGAGGAGTTAGGGCGGTTATATGGCTTTAATATGAGGAATTAAGGGGGGGTTATATGGCTTTAATATGAGGAGCTAGAAGGGGTTATATGGCTTTAATATGAGGAGTTAGGGGAGTTATATGGCTGTTAATAGGAGAATTTATGGGGAGTTATATGGCTTTAATAGGAGGATTTGGGGGGGTTATATGACTTTAATAGGAGGAGTTGGGGGGGGGGGGGGTTATATGGCTTTAATAGGAGGAGCTAGGGGGGTTATATGGCTTTAATATGAGGAGTTAGGGGGGGTTATATGGCTGTTAATAGGAGGAGTTAGGGGGGAGTTATATGGCTGTTAATAGGAGGAGTTAGTTGGGGTTATATGGCTTTAATAGGAGGAGTTAGGGGGGTTATATGGCTTTAATAGGAGGAGTTAGGGGGGTTATATGGCTTTAATAGGAGGGGTTAGGGGCGAGTTATATGGGTGTTAATAGGAGGAGTTAGGGGGGTTATATGGCTTTAATAGGAGGAGTTAGGGAGGAGTTATATGGCTTTAATAGGAGGAGTTAGAGGGGTTATATGGCTGTTAATAGGAGGAGTTAGGGGGGTTATATGGCTTTAATAGGAGGAGTTAGGGGGGTTATATGGCTTTAATAGGAGGGGTTAGGGGTTATATGGCTGTTAATAGGAGGAGTTAGGGGGGGTTATATGGCTTTAATAGGAGGAGTTAGGGGTTATATGGCTTTAATAGGAGGGGTTAGGGGCGAGTTATATGGCTGTTAATAGGAGGAGTTAGGGTGGTTATATGGCTTTAATATGAGGAGTTAGGGGGGGTTATAGGGCTTTAATAGGAGGAGTTAGGGTGGGGGTTATATGGCTTTAATAGGAGGAGTTAGGGCGGTTATATGGCTTTAATATGAGGAGCTAGAGGGGTTATATGGCTTTAATATGAGGAGTTAGGGGAGTTATATGGCTGTTAATAGGAGAATTTATGGGGAGTTATATGGCTTTAATAGGAGGATTTGGGGGGGTTATATGACTTTAATAGGAGGAGTTGGGAGGGGGGGGTTATATGGCTTTAATAGGAGGAGCTAGGGGGGTTATATGGCTTTAATATGAGGAGTTAGGGGGTTTATAGGGCTTTAATAGGAGGGGTTAGGGGCGAGTTATATGGGTGTTAATAGGAGGAGTTAGGGGGGTTATATGGCTGTTAATATGAGGAGTTAGGGGGGTTATATGGCTTTAATAGGAGGAGTTAGGGGGGTTATATGGCTTTAATAGGAGGAGTTAGGGGAGTTATGTGGCTTTAATAGGAGGAGTTATGGGGGAGTTATGTGGCTTTAATAGGAGGGGTTAGGGGGGTTATATGGCTTCAACAGGAGGAGTTAGGGGGGTTATATGGCTTTAATAGGAGGAGATGGGGGGGTTATATGGCTTTAATAGGAGAAGTTAAGGGGGGGTTATATGGCTTTAATAGGAGGAGTTAGGGGGGTTATATGGCTGTTAATATGAGGAGTTAGGGGGGGGGGGGGTTATATGGCTTTTAATAGGAGGAGTTAGGGGGGTTATTTGGCTTTAATAGGAGAAGTTAGGGCGGTTATATGGCTGTTAATAGGAGGAGTTAAGGGCGAGTTATATGGCTGTTAATAGGAGGAGTTGAGGGGGGGGGTTATATGGCTGTTAGTAGGAGGAGTTAGGGGGGTTATATGGATGTTAATAGGAGGAGTTGGGGGGGGTTATATGGCTGTTAGTAGGAGGAGTTAGGGGGGTTATATGGATGTTAATAGGAGGAGTTGGGGGGGTTATATGGCTGTTAATAGGAGGAGTTAGGGGGGAGTTATATGGCTGTTAATAGGAGGAGTTAGGGGGAGTTATATGGCTTTAATAGGAGGGGTTAGAGGGGTTATATGGCTTTAATAGGAGGAGTTAGGGGGGTTATATGGCTTTAATATGAGGAGTTAGGGGGGTTATATGGCTTTAATAGGAGGAGTTAGGGGGGTCATATGGCTTTAATAGGAGGAGTTACGGGGGTTATATGGCTTTAATAGGAGGGGTTAGGGGGGGTTATATGGCTTTAATAGGAGGAGTTAGGGGGGAGTTATATGGCTTTAATAGGAGCAGTTAGGGAGGTTATATGGCTTCAACAGGAGGAGTTAGGGGGGTTATATGGCTTTAATAGGAGGAGATGGGGGGGTTATATGGCTTTTAATAGGAGGAGTTAGGGGGGTTATATGGCATTAATAGGAGGAGTTAGGGGGGGTTATATGGCTGTTAATAGAAGGAGATAGGGGGGAGTTATATGGCTGTTAATATGAGGAGTTAGGGGGGGTTATATGGCTTTAATAGGAGGAGTTAGGGAGGTTATATGGCTGTTAATAGGAGGAGTTAGGGGGGTTATTTGGCTTTAATAGGAGGAGTTAGAGAGGTTATATGGCTGTTAATAGGAGGAGTTAGGGGCGAGTTATATGGCTGTTAATAGGAGGAGTTGGGGGGGTTATATGGCTTTAATAGGAGGAGTTAGGGGGGTTATATGGCTGTTAATAGGAGGATTTAGGGGGGTTATATGGCTGTTAATAGGAGGAGTTAGGGGGGTTATATGGCTGTTAATAGGAGGAGCTAGGGGGGAGTTATATGGCTTTAATAGGAGGAGCTAGGGGGGAGTTATATGGCTTTAATAGGAGGAGCTAGGGGGGTGTTATATGGCTTTAATAGGAGGAGCTAGGGGGGAGTTATATGGCTGTTAATAGGAGGAGTTAGGGGAGTTATATGGCTTTAATAGGAGGAGTTAAGGGGGAGTTATATGGCTGTTAATAGGAGGAGTTAGGGGGGAGATTTATGGCTTTAATAGGAGGAGTTAGGGGGGAGATATATGGCTTTAATAGGAGGAGTTAGGGGGGAGATATATGGGTGTTAATAGGAGGAGTTAGGGGGGAAATATATGGCTTTAATAGGAGGAGTTAAGGGGGAGATATATGGGTGTTAATAGTAGTTAGGGGGGTTATATGGCTTTAATAGGAGGAGTTAGGGGGGTTATATAACAGTTAATAGGAGGAGTTAGGGGGGTTATATAACTGTTAATAGAGGAGTTAGGGGGGAGTTATATGGCTGTTAATAGGAGTTAGGGGGGGTGTAGGAGGACGCACACAGAGGTATGCAAGTGAGACTTGTTAAGGTGAAATAGGCTTTTATTGCGCCTGTTTCCTTAACATCAGAAAATCATCCAAACAAGGGGTCAAACAAAGCTTCTGTTCACTTGGGAGTATTTCCAGTGAAACCTATGCAGTCCACAACTCCCTTTAGATAAGCATGTCTCCCAGCCCCAAACATATATCTTGATATGAGCAGATATACCAAAAAGTCTTATAAAGGAAAGTCTTATCTGTTTCTTGTAGATGGAGGGAAAGTCTTCTCTATTCCTGGGTTGCTGCCTTTTCCCTCACGTTTTGTCAGCATTCAGGTTTAGAGGTGCTTTCCCCTGTGTCTTGCAAGCAGCTCTGCTGTTTCTTCTGACAGGCTCAAGACATCTGTCCCCATGGTAAGTCTCACAACTTGTGAAACGCAGGAACAATCTCCCTTCCTGTCTCAAAAGACAGGCTTTTCAAAGAAGCTAATCAGGCAGGTGGTGTTGGATAATTTACTACCAGCAGTTAACCACCACACTGCTGGAGTAGAGGCACATTTCCTTAACAGGGATAACTCCTGTTACAGGGGGTTATATGGCTGTTAATATGAAGAGTTAGGGGGATTATATGGCTGTTAATAGGAGCAGTTAGGGGGGGTTATATGGCTGTTGTGATATCATCACTGCTCTCTAGGGGATGAATAAGAACAGCTATAGGACTTTTGCAGCACACAGAGTTAATCCTCTCCGGAATAGCTGTTCACCTGCTGTCTAATTAATCAGGATGGACACCCTCAGTGAATAAGGAAGTGTTTAAGGCAAACACAGAGGGATGCCATGCAGATAGAGAGAGACCATTTTCCCTCAGAGAAGGGGGGGAGACAGAGGGGCTCCCCAGCTACCGGAAGCTGGTTAAAGAAGCTGGTAGAGAGTGAGAGACACTGCCGAGAGAGCCGTGCTGAAGCAGTGACGTCTGGTTATAGAGGAACTACAGGAGTTTCTCTAAGCTCATGTGGGGCCGAGTTCCCCTGAGAAGAAAAGGAGGAGACATTGTGCTGAAGCAGGGATGTCTTCTCCACAAGGACTAAGATAAGCAAAACCCATTCTATTATATGCAGATACTGTGTTGTGACTTTATTGCTTATACCAGGGCATGTGTTAGCTGGGAACCAGTATAGTTGGCCAGCGGTCTTAAGAGAGGGCTGAAGAAAAGTCATTTAGTTTCCGGGAATAGGATATGATTTTATTATTTGGTTTTCTTGAAGGGACGGTGGGCCTGTTGTATGATTTAATCCCTTTAAATAAACCCGCTCCATAGAAAAGACAGTGTATCCGGCCTTAAATTTGGACAAAAAATACTGCAAAGTGGTGTGGCCATCACACTGTTAATTGGAGGAGTTAGGGGGGAGTTATATGGCTGTTAATAGGAGGTGTTATATGGGTGTTTATATGGCTGTCTGGGCCTACCCACATAGGGTAGAGCCCAGCTTCCTAAGATTGGTGCCAGGGGTACAGCGGCCGACCGCCTGCATTGGTGCCTCCGGCCTGCACAGTTTTTCCGGGTGGACCGCTATCTGGGCCCATCCGCATCGAGTGGCGTCCCATTTCAGGTATCAATACAAAGCCCAAACCATCACGATTTATACAGCTCAAAACAATCCCAAAAATTATTTAGAAAGAAAACCAAACACAAGGCTGGTTAATAAAATAATACATTCCGCTTTGTGGTAATGCAAAGATGTATTTTATTGTAATTCTATGATGTCATTAATATTTTTAAAATAATTTTATAGGGTGCAAAACCAAAATGAAATAGATACAAATTGGGTTTGGGACAAAACCAAAGCCCCCAAATAATTTATTTGAATGATTTTGAATCAAAACCAAAACCCCGGCCAAGCTCACACCTCCGGACTAAAGAGCATGGCCCAGTAATGAAAATGGTTGGATCACATCGAGTATCTTTGCAAATATTTCTCTTTTCTTAAAGCTGCAGACCAAGCAATTATTTAACAAATGTTTTACCAGGAAGTAATGTATTGAGTTGCCTCTTGTTTTCTAGGATGTCCTGGGCACAGAGATATGATATATCCTACATGTGTGTGGTTTTTTTTATAAATAAATCAGTTCTGTGCTATGAGAAAATACTTGTAGCTTTTTTTTAACAACTCTGAATGATTTTTTTAAATGTATTATAATGTAACAAGCATTTTTTGTTTCTATAAAGTCACATCCACTTCCTCTTCTGAAACAGGTTCTGGCACACCCTTTTTGAGCCCTGCCTTCTCTCTAGCAGTGCACCAATTGTATCTAGTGACTGCCTGGTCACATGATCTTCCCCACAGAACTTTGCATCTTTGGTCCTCTCCTGCTGCACTGACAGCCATTTAGTGAATCCCCGAGCGAATCTTCGAAAATCGATCACAGGAGAACGGATCGATCAGAAACTTAGCTAATTACTTATCATTGTGTGGATTGTATTGATGCGCATATTAAAGGGGAGAACACGGCAGCTTGAACTGCTCCTTTACATTACAAACATGACCGTGTCTGATTTAGCATATACTCAGCTGACTTATTTGTGTCAAATATAAGATACTAGATTGCTACAAGTAAAAACAATGTTTCCTTCTGTGTATACAGAAGCATTTCACTAAAGTTTGCGATATAGACGTCTGTATATATATTTGCAGCCCAGTTGGCCAGGTACAGTCTTTTCATCTTGCCTCTCTGTGCACGTGGGACCCGGGTTTGTGCATCAGCTTTGTGGGGTCTGCGGAGTGTGAATAGGAGAAGTTAGGTGCTGAATGGTACACATGTCCCAGTGAACACATCCCATTCTGTGTCTCTGCATCATGCACTGTATGTTCTCGCTTATTACTGGATTACAAGTTCAGGTGGCGGTTTGCACAAACCAGTCTCTGGTTAACAATCTCTGACAACTGCAAGGAACTTAAATATACAAGAAAACTTGATGTACATGTAACCCATGTCCCCCCACCCAAGGAAGATTTCCTGCGGTTACCTGGTATTGGTGCTACCTGTATGGCTCACAGGAGGCTCTGGGCATCCGCCGGTGTTTGGGGATAATCAGGACAGGCTTTGATGGATATTTACAGCTTCTTGCTAAGTGTTGCAGCGCCTCCATTCCCACAAAGGGATAGGTGCAGTCCCTTGTGGAAAACACTACCTCCCTCCCTGAAGAAACTGCAGCCTCAGACAGGAGTATAAAAACAGGAACGGTTCTTTATTGCAGCAAGTACAGCAGTACAGAGCATACATATCAGCAAACTCTTTCCTATGGTCCCTGGACACAACCCACAGGGCTTGAGGCCCCAAAGGGCTATCCCTGACTCCCATACTCCTTGGTGGAATGTGGGGTAGCTGATCTCACTCCCCTGAGGGAGGGGATGGAAGGTGAATCAGAGCCCTGACTCCACACTTCCAACTCTGCACAGAACACACTGGAATCTAGCTGCAGCCCCTTTGGTATCCAGGGGAGGGTCCTAGGTCTGAGCCTCTGATAGGGCAGCACCAAAGCCTTAGGCTCACATCCCCCCTCCCCTCCACATCAATCAAGAGAGTTGTTTACTGCAGCAGCCAGGAGCATGGATTTAGCCTTAACACTGCCTGCGCTGGTACCAGGGCTTTTGTGTTAGGCAGGGCAGATTAGTAGCCCAGGGGATACCCGGCTACATGCTCCCCCTGGTGGACTCTCACGCCCAAGCTGAGACATCCAATCTGTGGACCATCCTATTAAATTGGATAACAGAATAATTAACTTGGAACAGTGCATAACATAGAACAACAATGGATACACCCAGATCCCTCCCTAACATGGAGGATCCGTACCCACTTTAGTATTTTTTGGTCAGGTTTCTTAACCAACCCTCCCTCTTGGTTGGGAACGGTAACAGAATATATCCTCTTTGGACCTCGCTCAAAGATTTATTCTACCTGGTCCATATATATGTTCCTCCCCACCTTCCATACACGGATTAGGTAACATATCTTTTCTTCATTATAGTATCAGGATATACTGCACCTGGATGCCAGATAGTCTAGGACAGTATCCCTCAACCACTCCTCTCGGTGGGCCTCTGCTTCCTGCATTAAATGTTCAGGGACATAAGGATAGTCAAACCCATGGGACTTGCGGTACCGTTGAACTATTTGTTTATCAGCCCGGCTGCTTTTAGTTAATCTCCGGCCACAGGCCTGGCCTGGTAGCACCCAAATAAGGGCTCATGAGGGACCTTTTCCTCGTACCTTATTTTTAGACCTGCGGTTGATAGTAGCCCTTGTCTAATGTTCATTTCTCAAAGAGCCTCTGCCATCTCTTCTGCAGAGAACTCCCCTTCCTCCCACCAATGATCCACAGTATCCATAGTGAAGAAGTAGGAACCGGGTCCAGTTCATATGGGGAACATACCCTTGAGACATGGGGTCCCACCACTGTAATACCTTCCCCACATTTGCTATTGACATATCTGACATGGAAACTGCCCTAGACGGTGTTCCTAATTTTCTGACTGAGATGACACCTCTCTGGAGAAAGCCATATACCCCTGAAAGATCATCCTCAAACCCAACACAGCTTCTCCAGTCCTGGGAAGGTTTGGGTACACCTATTGAGTCAGGGGCAATGTCTATATAGGCTTTAGGCTCCGCAAAGTCTCGGGGTGTATCAGTCCCGATAGGCCTACCGTGGCCTGTGTTACTGCCAGTGCTTTATGCTTGTCAGGATCCGTAGGGGCATTACGTCCTTGGCCCTTGGCTCTGTCATGATGCCGCTGTTAGAATAGGTCAGTCGGAGCCTTACTCACCGGAGCGGGGGTATCAATGTTCTCATCCGCTCCAGCGGTCACCTCCGTGATGACGACATCCGGTTGCACCGGAAGGGTGTTGACGTCTGTGAACAGGCAGGAAGTACCGTCCGGTACCCCTACAATGGATTCCGCCGCTGCAACCTGGGATGGGAACACATCCTCACTGCTCCGCTGGTTCTGGGCATCTATGCGGTTCTCCCGGCCGAGAGCAAGCATGTCTGACGCCACCTCACGAGGATCCTCCAAGGCCTTGAATATCCACCACTCAGGTAACGCCATCACCTCCGATGTCACAGATACGGGGCAAAGCTCCCGCTCGCCCTTGGCGATTGGCACCACCCCGGTGGCAGCACTTGGATGACACTCCGGCCGGAGCATCACGATGGAGTGCTCCTCCTCACTTTCCTTCGACGCTGCCTCTGATTCTCTAGATGATAAGTTGACCGGCAACGTTGGCGGCAGTTGGCAAGCAGCGGTCCGCTCTTGCCCCCCTGACGGAAGTGTGCAGACCTACGCCGAGGTGTCATCTCTCCGGGTACGTCTCTTAAATAACTCTGGGCAGGGACACACGGTTCTCATGGAGTGTCCACTCCCGATCTCGCAGTCCATGCCTCGTGTGGGTGTAGAGATAGGCCCGCACCGTCTCTGTTGGGTCCAGCATGGGTGGTAGCACCACCTTGGGCTTAAGGTTGGGTTGTCCCGCATCTTTTACACCTCGACTCCAGGCTCACGTCCCCACCTGGGCTATTGCAGCTGGGACAGATACATTGTAGAAAGCTTTCCCCATTTCTTCTCACTAGCAGGAAGCCTCCTGGCAGTGTATATGGGGAAATCGCACACTCCGCCATAGCAGGGATGTTGGGTGGGAAGAGTGTTAGTTAACTCCTGCTCCTTGCCTCACCATGTGCAACTCAGGGTGCGGTAGCTCACGTCCGGCTACGCCCCTCGTGGTGACACGCAATTAGTTCAGTAGCGAGTTCCTGCTCCCCCTGGTGGATCCAGGAGTACAGGCACACTACAGATGGCCGTGACTTCGGCTTTCGCGCCAAGCCACTCACAGAAAATGGGCGCAGCTTTGCTTCGCGCCAAGCCCTGCACAATTGTGCAACAGAAAGCTTCCAAGTCTGCAAACCTTGCCACGCGGTTCTCCCGTTTTTGTCGGGAACCGCTATTTCACTTGCTGTATTGCTATAGCTCCTTTAAAACTGAGAGTTTGGCCTCCCAATCTTCAAGAGCCCCCCCCCTCCCCGGGACACACGTGGACAGCTCTGATAGTGCACACTGTGGCTCGCTGTGCTGGAGACCGCTATAGTATAGCTGCTGCTCCTCAAAGGAGGTTCTGGGCTCCTGAATTTCAGGAGCCCCTCCTCGGACATTACCCACATATACTGTGCAGTACCCAGGCCATACGCCCACCCCCATGTCACTCAAGGGAGTTGTTTACTGCTGCAGCCAGGAGCATGGATTTAACCCTAACACTGCCTGCGCTGGTACCAGGGCTTATGTGTTAGGCAGGGCAGATTAGTAACCCAGGGGATATACCTGGCTACATATATTTCAAACAATGATGGGCAAAAAAGTGTGAAGTGCATGAAAGCAAATCTCTCCTTATTTACCAAAGTCTGCAGGGTGCAAAACTGGAGCAGAACCAGGGCAACAAAATGAATGAGACTTCTCAAATTAAAAACTGCCGATGTTTGCAGTGGGACTCCTTTAACTGTTTATTTAATTTTTTTGCACTGGTTTTTTTTTTTTTGCACTGGTTTTGCTCCAGTTTTGTAACTGGGAGACTTTAGTAAATCAATCTCATAGTTCTCTATAGGGCAGAGGTTTGCAACTCCAGTCCTCAAGATCCCCCAACAGGTCAGGTTCTCAGGATATCCCTGCTTCAGCACAAGGGGTATAGTCTTCGACTGAGCCATTAATTGAGCCACCCTTGCTATAGCTGGGATACCCTCACAACCTGACCAGTTGGGGTGTCTTGAGGACTGACGTTGAGAATCCCTGCTATAGGAGGAATGTGTTTTTAGTGCTAAGTGGTGTCATTCTGGTGTCATTCTGGTGTCATTCTGGTGTCATTCTGGTGTCACAATACTGCACCATCTTTATCAAGTAAAAAACAAACGTTGTCTTTCAATGCATTTTTGTGCGGCTATTTGCCATGCGGTGCTGGCCCCTCTGGCAGTGAAAGGGTTAATTAGATCACATCTGGCCCTGGTGACCGTGCCCCTCCAGCACCCTAGAGGTTAAGGGCTCTGTAAAGCTCCCGGGTAACGAATGCTGAGCAGAGAGTGAATCCGATCACACAGGGTCCTCCTCCCGCCGGCTCGTTTTCATGCAGACGCTGGGACGCTGACATCTCTTCTGTGGTGAACCTCAGCAAGGCACCGGGACGCCAAAACGCTGGCAGACAGCGCTGCCCGGCGGCCCTCGCGTCTGCACTTTCCAGCTCTTGCTTTGTTTAGAAGCACTTTCTCAAATTTCAAGCCCCGGCAACATTTTAACGGCAGCTCCTGTCACTCAATCCCTGGCCTGCTTCCCTTGTGCGTGTTGTGCCGCAGAGGGGGATGCAGAGCCCCCAGAACCCTGTCCCGGGCATCTGTTTCCCATCCTTGTTAATAAATGTTAAGAGATCCCGCGCAGGTGTCTGCTCCTGGCTTTTACAAGGGTAGCAGGCCTCAGTCAGCATCACAGGGTCAGCAGGCCCCGGCACGGTGCTGGGGATATTTACCTGTGGCCTGATTGATTCTCCATGTGGCTCTTCTGGACCCTCAAAGCGCTCGATGGGCTCTCTGAGAGCGAAGGGGTTAAAACACTGTAAGCCTATTGGGACATACAGTAGATATCAAGGCAAAAGTGGACAAAGTCTGGGAGCAAAAGTGGACTAGGTCTGGGACTTACATTAAAACACACCTTAAAACGCACCTGCTTAACGAAGCATATGAGCAGCTCCGTGGCTGATAATTAACACCTCATACATAAACCTTGGCCCCCTGCAGACGCACTTACCAGAACTCCCTCCTACTGCCTCTGTACGTTCTTCCTACCTACCAATTAGATTGTAAGCTCTTCGGGGCAGGGACTCCTCTTCCTAAATGTCACGTTTATGTCTGAAGCACTTATTACCATGTACTATTATTTGTATTATTTGTTATTTACAGAAGCAGCGGCCATTATTCGAACAAATCACGGCGCCGTTTTCTTGTGCGCTGCTGTACTCCATGCGGCATTAACGCGGCCAATCGCCCCAGGCACACGTTTATCGCGGTGGCTTTTTTGAATTTCATGGATTGTGTGCAATGAAATGAATGAATTGCAATGTGTACAGTACTGTGATACTGTGCCACTTTCAGGTGTTTAAAAGCCAGAACACTAAAATGCCCTTTTCTGCGCTCGCCTGCACTCGCGGTACGGTTGGAAGAAATCCCGCGCCATGACATGGGTATTCCGAGGTATACACCGCGTGAAGTGTTCGATAACGGCCGCTGCATCTGTATATGATTGTCACGTGTATTACAGCTGTGAAGCCTACGTACATTAAAGGTCTGGGAGCAAAGGTGAGTAAGTCTGGGTGTGAAAGTGGAGTAAGTCTTGGAGTGAAAGAGGAGTAAGTCTGGGAGTAAAAGTGGAGTAAGTCTTGGAGTGAAAGAGGAGTAAGTTTGGGGGTGAAAGTGGAGTAAGTCTTGGAGTGAAAGAGGAGTAAATCTTGGGGTGAAAGTGGAGTAAGTTGGAGTGAAAGAGGAGTAAGTCTGGGGGTGAAAGTGGAGTAAGTCTTGGAGTGAAAGAGGAGTAAATCTTGGGGTGAAAGTGGAGTAAGTCTTGGAGTGAAAGAGGAGTAAGTCTGGGGGTGAAAGTGGAGTAAGTCTTGGAGTGAAAGAGGAGTACGTCTGGGGGTGAAAGTGGAGTAAGTCTTGGAGTGAAAGAGGAGTACGTCTGGGGGTGAAAGTGGAGTAAGTCTTGGAGTGAAAGAGGAGTAAGTCTTGGAGTGAAAGAGGAGTAAGTCTGGGAGCAAAAAGATTGATTCACATTTACCAAAGGAGAAAAATCCTGCGGCTTTTAATGGAATGTTTTCATTTGTTATATATAATATTTTTTTTGCCCCACAATTTCCTGGATACTTAAGCACTGTAGTGGTTTATGTATCAAGGCAAAGGGGCTGATGATTTCAATAAGACTTTTTTCTCTTTAATATACAGTACGTGGTGCAGCTTTTTTGCCCCAGTACTAATCCACTATTGCCTTCATACATATGCACTCCATTGTGTCTCGCTATCTAAAAGCATGAAACAGAAGTGTCTAAACAGGTTGCCGGCTCAGCACTTCTTTACGTTTACACGACACCCTGTCCAAAATGCTTTTTTTTAACATCATCTTTTTTTACAGCATTGGTTCCCAAGATACTTACTGGCATTTTCCTCCCCTTTCTGGGGGATAATACGGCCCCCACAATTCACAAATGCAGTTGCGGTTTTCTATTGGATGGCCATTTAAATTCCCAGTTTAAACACAGGCAAGCATCTCGGGGGAACCAGGAATGTAACTTTCCCCGCTCCCCAGATCAGGGGTTCTCAAACTTATCCATACAGGGGATCACTTCTATGTTATGTTTTGGAGGACGACCATACTTACCCGCTCTGCTGATTCATATACTTCTATATCTCTTTCATGGCATATAGTTAAAATATAGCAACCTGTATCTAAATAGCGTCCCTCCGCTCTGATGCACTGGCAGTAACTGCCGGATAAAGTCTCTGTGGACCACCGATTGTGCAGGGAGACCAGTATGAGACCCATTGTCTTAGATCAGGGGGGCTCAACTTCAGTCCTCAAGACCCCCCAACACTGTAGTGAAGACGAGTATTCTAAAACAAACCTGTGGCAATCACCAACAAGACCCAGGTACATGCTGGGTACATGCTGGGTACATGCTGGGTACATGCTGGGTACACGCTGGGTACATGCTGGGCACATGCTGGGTACATGCTGGGTACATGCTGGGTACATGCTGGGTACATGCTGGGTACATGCTGGGTACATGCTGGGTACATGCTGGGTACATGCTGCAACATTCCAGTGACATTTCTGCAGACAGACTAATGGCCCATCGGATTAACAGCGGGGGTCCCTGGCAGTCCCACGCAAACTGAATGGGACTGCCAGGGACCCCTGCTGTGTTAATCCGATGGGCCATTAGTCTCTGCAGAAATGTCACTGAAATGTTGCAGCATGTACCCAGCATGTACCCAGCATGTACCCAGCATGTACCCAGCATGTACCCAGCATGTACCCAGCATATACCTGAGTCATGTTGGTGATAGCCCCAGATTTGCCCCTGATTTTCAAGGCAAGTTTTAGAATACTCGTCGGCGCACCTGTAGGGTAGGTTTTCAGGATATCCCAGCTTCAGCACAGGTGGCTCAATCAGAGGCTCAGTCGAAGACTGTGCTGAAGCAGGGACTTATTGAGCCACCTGTGCTGAAGCAGGGACTGTGTGCTGAAGCAGGGACTGAGTGAACCACCTGGCTGAAGCAGGGATATCCGTAAAACCTGACCTGTTGGGCGGGCTTGAGGACTGGAGTTCAGCACCCCTGCTTTAGATGACAGGAATATAACGAAATGATCTAGCAGCATACAGTAGATACATCTAACGGTTGATACATTGTTGTTACAACAACCCCCAGAAATGTGTTACTTGGTATCATTGAACCTGGTTAATGTATTGAAATGTAGGCATCTCATGATATTCTAAACCCATATAATTATTACCTACAGCAAACACTCAAACCAATGCCCTTATTCTTTCCCGTTTGGATTACAGCAACCTTCTGTTATATGGATTTCCAGTCTCTAACTTACAAACCCCACAAAACTCTGCAGATTGAATGATATAACACGGCCTTGGAGATCCGTCTCAGCCTCTCGTCTCTTCAGATGCCTTGGCAGCTTCTATATCTTCCTTATACCTCCGCTTTGATTTCTCACTATGCCCCTGCTTTCCTCCCGCACCCTTCTTAATGCCGTCTCCTCTTTGTCCCACGAAGCTCTACTGCTCTGCCCCCACTCGTTTCAAACACATTTCTGACAAAGTATCAAAAAAATAAGTTGGCTGACGCGTTTCACAATGAGGCTGTGATGTGGCGTGGAACGCGTTGGGTATTTTTTCTACACTTTGTTTGCCGCAATGTGGTGGAAATAAAGAAATTGTCATTTTGGCAACATGCATTTTTTTCCAACACAGCACACTGCCGGTTGCTTTGCGTCTGTTCACTGCTAGGTTGTTCCGGTGAAAAGATGGGAAGGAGGAGTTTACTGACCCCTGGGGGTGACTTTGTGCCGTGTCCATACAGAATGTGACAATACCACGCCCGGGGTAAAGTTCAAAGAATGTAATAGTCACATCACAGTTAGGTAGAGTCCCGACATTTCGGTCCCAGAAGATTTGCCCTCCCGTGTACTACTTTGGTCTCTGTAGCCCATATGTAACCAGGAAAAAGTGGTGCAATTCTGTGCAAATAATAAAAAAAACAATTGCACCTTACGAATCAAACAATAACAGACTATACGAGGGCCGGGACTTGCAGGTTACGCTGGAGCCTGTCCCGGAGGTCCCCCTGGAACTCCCCTCTCCCCCTATCCATGGTCCTCAATTTGGTGCAGGTTTTTTGGTCCCAGAATTGCACTAATTTGGGCTTGATAGAAAGGGTTTATTTATTAAACTCTCGCAGCTGCAAAACTCGGGCAAAATACAGGAAACGCGGCCCCAGATTTCTCCAAGAGAAATGATCACATTCAAAGTACATTTTGAAGTCAGGAGACTTTAATAAATAGCCGAATACTCCAGTTATTGTGAATTGGTCTGCGTTGCACTTTTGTGCCACTTTTTCCTTGATACAAAGGGGTAATGTGCAGCATCAAAGGAGTAATGTGCAGTCAAAAGAGTACTGAACAGCATCAAAGGGGTAATGTACAACATCAAAGGGGTAATGTACAGCATCAAAGGGGTAATGTACAACATCAAAGGGGTAATGTACAGCATCAAAGGGGTAATGTGCAGTATCAAAGGAGTAATGTACAGCATCAAAGGAGTAATATGCCGCATCAAAGGGGTAATGTGCAGCGTCAAAGGGGTAATGTGCAGCGTCAAAGGGGTAATGTGCAGCGTCAAAGGGGTAATGTGCAGCGTCAAATGGGTAATGTGCAGCATCAAATGGGTAATGTACAGCATCAAAGGGGTAATGTACAGCATCAAAGGGGTAATGTACAGCATCAAAGGGGTAATGTACAGCATCAAAGGAGTAATGTACAACATCAAAAGAGTAGTGTACAGCGTCAAAGGAGTAATGTGCAGCATCAAAGGGATAATGTACAGCATCAAATGAGTAATGTACAGCATCAAAGAAGAAATGTGCAGCATCAAAGGAGTAATGTGCAGTGTCAAAAGGGTACTGAACAGCATCAAAGAGGTACTATACAACATCAAATGGGTAATGTGCAGCATCAAAGGGGTAATGTGCAGCATCAAAGGGGTAATGTGCAGAATCAAAGGAGTAATGTGCTGTATCAAAGGGGTACTGTTCAGCATCAAAAGAGTAATGTACAGCATCAAAGGGGTAATGTGCTTAATCAAATGGGTAATGTGCAGCATCAAAGGGGTAATGTACAGCATCAAAGGGGTAATGTGCTGTATCAAAGGGGTACTGTTCAGCATTAAAATAGTAATGTGCAGTATCAAAGGGGTAATGTGCAGCGTCAAAGGGGTAATGTACAACATCAAAGGGGTAATGTGCAGCATCAAAGGGGTAATGTACAGCATCAAGGGGGTAATGTGCAGTATCAAAGAGGTAATGTGCATAATCAAATGGGTAATGTACAGCATCAAAAGGTAACTGTACAGCATCAAATGAGTAATGTGCAGAATCAAAGGGGTATTGCACAGCATCAAAGGAGTAATGTACAGCATCAAAGGAGTAATGTGCCGCATGATTGGGGTACTGTACAGCATCAAGAGTAATGTACATAATCAAAGGAGTAATGTGCAGCACCAAAGGAGTAATGTGCAGCACCAAAGGGGTAATGTGCAGCACCAAAGGGGTAATGTGCAGCACCAAAGGGGTAATGTGCAGCATCAAAGGGGTAATATGCTGCATCAAATGGGTAATGTGCAGCATCAAAGGGGTACTGTACAGCATCAAATGGGTAATATGTAGCATTAAAGGGGTAATGTGCAATGTCAAAGGGGTACTGCACAGCATCAAAGGAGTAATGTACAGCATCAAAAGAGTAATGTACAGCATCAAAGGAGAAATGCACAGCATCAAAGGGGTAATGTGCAGCATCAAAGAGGTAATGTACAGCATCAAAAGAGTAGTGTACAGCGTCAAATGGGTAAAGTGCAGCATGAAAGGAGTAATGTACAGCATCAAAGGGGTAAAGTGCAGCGGCAAAGGGGTAAAGTGCAGCGGCAAAGGGGTAAAGTGCAGCGGCAAAGGGGTAAAGTGTAGCATCAAAGAGGTAATGTGCAGCGTCAGAGGGGTAATGTGCTTATCAAAGGGGTTCTGTTCAGCATTAAAATAGTAATGTACAGTATCAAAGGGGTAATGTGCATAATCAAATGGGTAATGTGCAGCATCAAGGGAGTAATGTACAGCATCAGAGGGGTAATGTGCATAATCAAATGGGTAATGTGCAGCGTCAGAGGGGTAATGTGCTGTATCAAAGGGGTTCTGTTCAGCATTAAAATAGTAATGTACAGTATCAAAGGGGTAATGTGCATAATCAAATGGGTAATGTGCAGCATCAAGGGAGTAATGTACAGCATCAGAGGGGTAATGTGCATAATCAAATGGGTAATGTGCAGCGTCAGAGGGGTAATGTGCTGTATCAAAGAGGTTCTGTTCAGCATTAAAATAGTAATGTACAGTATCAAAGGGGTAATGTGCATAATCAAATGGGTAATGTGCAGCATCAAGGGAGTAATGTACAGCATCAAAGGAGTAATGTGCCGCATGATTGGGGTACTGTACAGCATCAAGAGTAATGTACATAATCAAAGGAGTAATGTGCAGCACCAAAGGGGTAATGTGCAGCACCAAAGGGGTAATGTGCAGCACCAAAGGGGTAATGTGCAGCATCAAAGGGGTAATATGCTGCATCAAATGGGTAATGTGCAGCATCAAAGGGGTAATGAGCAGCATCAAAGGGGTAATGTGCAGAATCAAAGGAGTAATGTGCTGTATCAAAGGGGTACTGTTCAGCATCAAAAGAGTAATGTACAGCATCAAAGGGGTAATGTGCTTAATCAAATGGGTAATGTGCAGCATCAAAGGGGTAATGTACAGCATCAAAGGGGTAATGTGCTGTATCAAAGGGGTACTGTTCAGCATTAAAATAGTAATGTGCAGTATCAAAGGGGTAATGTGCAGCGTCAAAGGGGTAATGTACAACATCAAAGGGGTAATGTGCAGCATCAAAGGGGTAATGTACAGCATCAAGGGGGTAATGTGCTGTATCAAAGGGGTACTGTTCAGCATTAAAATAGTAATGTGCAGTATCAAAGGGGTAATGTGCAGCGTCAAAAGGGTAATGTACAACATCAAAGGGGTAATGTGCAGCATCAAAGGGGTACTGTTCAGCATTAAAATAGTAATGTGCAGTATCAAAGAGGTAATGTGCATAATCAAATGGGTAATGTACAGCATCAAAAGGTAACTGTACAGCATCAAATGAGTAATGTGCAGAATCAAAGGGGTATTGCACAGCATCAAAGGAGTAATGTACAGCATCAAAGGAGTAATGTGCCGCATGATTGGGGTACTGTACAGCATCAAGAGTAATGTACATAATCAAAGGAGTAATGTGCAGCACCAAAGGAGTAATGTGCAGCACCAAAGGGGTAATGTGCAGCACCAAAGGGGTAATGTGCAGCATCAAAGGGGTAATATGCTGCATCAAATGGGTAATGTGCAGCATCAAAGGGGTACTGTACAGCATCAAAGGGGTAATATGTAGCATTAAAGGGGTAATGTGCAATGTCAAAGGGGTACTGCACAGCATCAAAGGAGTAATGTACAGCATCAAAAGAGTAATGTACAGCATCAAAGGAGAAATGCACAGCATCAAAGGGGTAATGTGCAGCATCAAAGAGGTAATGTACAGCATCAAAAGAGTAGTGTACAGCGTCAAATGGGTAAAGTGCAGCATGAAAGGAGTAATGTACAGCATCAAAGGGGTAAAGTGCAGCGGCAAAGGGGTAAAGTGCAGCGGCAAAGGGGTAAAGTGCAGCGGCAAAGGGGTAAAGTGTAGCATCAAAGAGGTAATGTGCTGTATCAAAGGGGTTCTGTTCAGCATTAAAATAGTAATGTACAGTATCAAAGGGGTAATGTGCATAATCAAATGGGTAATGTGCAGCATCAAAGTGGGTACTGCACAGCATCAAAGGAATAATGTACAGCATCAAAGGGGTACTGCACAGCATCAAAAGAGTAATGTACAGCATCAAAAGGGTAATGTGCAGTATCAAAAGGGTACTGTTCAGCATCAAAAGAGTAATGTACAGCATCAAAGGAGTAATGTGCATAATCAAATGGGTAATGTACAGCATCAAAGGGCTACTGTACAGCATCAAATGAGTAATGTGCAGAATCAAAGGGGTATTGCACAGCATCAAAGGAGTAATGTACCGCGTGATTGGGTTACTGTACAGCAAAAAGAGTGATGTACAGCATCAAAGGAGTAATGTGCAGCACCAAAGGGGTAATGTACAGCATCAAATGGGTAAAGTGCAGCATCAAAGGAGTAATGTACAGCATCAAAGGGGTAATGTGCTTAATCAAATGGGTAATGTGCAGCATCAAAGGGGTAATGTACAGCATCAAAGGGGTAATGTGCAGCATCAAAGGGGTAATGTACAGCATCAAGGGGGTAATGTGCTGTATCAAAGGGGTACTGTTCAGCATTAAAATAGTAATGTGCAGTATCAAAGGGGTAATGTGCAGCGTCAAAGGGGTAATGTACAACATCAAAGGGGTAATGTGCAGCATCAAAGGGGTTCTGTTCAGCATTAAAATAGTAATGTGCAGTATCAAAGGGGTAATGTGCATAATCAAATGGGTAATGTACAGCATCAAAAGGTAACTGTACAGCATCAAATGAGTAATGTGCAGAATCAAAGGGGTATTGCACAGCATCAAAGGAGTAATGTACAGCATCAAAGGAGTAATGTGCCGCATGATTGGGGTACTGTACAGCATCAAGAGTAATGTACATAATCAAAGGAGTAATGTGCAGCACCAAAGGAGTAATGTGCAGCACCAAAGGGGTAATGTGCAGCACCAAAGGGGTAATGTGCAGCATCAAAGGGGTAATATGCTGCATCAAATGGGTAATGTGCAGCATCAAAGGGGTACTGTACAGCATCAAAGGGGTAATATGTAGCATTAAAGGGGTAATGTGCAATGTCAAAGGGGTACTGCACAGCATCAAAGGAGTAATGTACAGCATCAAAAGAGTAATGTACAGCATCAAAGGAGAAATGCACAGCATCAAAGGGGTAATGTGCAGCATCAAAGAGGTAATGTACAGCATCAAAAGAGTAGTGTACAGCGTCAAATGGGTAAAGTGCAGCATGAAAGGAGTAATGTACAGCATCAAAGGGGTAAAGTGCAGCGGCAAAGGGGTAAAGTGCAGCGGCAAAGGGGTAAAGTGTAGCATCAAAGAGGTAATGTGCTGTATCAAAGGGGTTCTGTTCAGCATTAAAATAGTAATGTACAGTATCAAAGGGGTAATGTGCATAATCAAATGGGTAATGTGCAGCATCAAGGGAGTAATGTACAGCATCAGAGGGGTAATGTGCATAATCAAATGGGTAATGTGCAGCATCAAAGTGGGTACTGCACAGCATCAAAGGAGTAATGCACAGCATCAAAGGGGTACTGCACAGCATCAAAAGAGTAATGTACAGCATCAATGGAGTAATGTACAGCATCAAAAGGGTACTGTTCAGCATCAAAAGAGTAATGTACAGCATCAAAGGAGTAATGTACAGCATCAAAGGAGTAATGTACCGCGTGATTGGGTTACTGTACAGCAAAAAGAGTGATGTACAGCATCAAAGGAGTAATGTGCAGCACCAAAGGGGTAATGTACAGCATTAAATGGGTAAAGTGCAGCATCAAAGGAGTAATGTACAGCATCAAAGGGGTAATATGCAGCATCAAAGGGGTAATGTGCAGCATCAAAGGGGTAATATGCTGCATCAAATGGGTAATGTGCAGCATCAAAGGGGTACTGTACAGCATCAAAGGGGTAATATGTAGCATTAAAGGGGTAATGTGCAATGTCAAAGGGGTACTGCACAGCATCAAAGGAGTAATGTACAGCATCAAAAGAGTAATGTACAGCATCAAAGGAGAAATGCACAGCATCAAAGGGGTAATGTGCAGCATCAAAGAGGTAATGTACAGCATCAAAAGAGTAGTGTACAGCGTCAAATGGGTAAAGTGCAGCATGAAAGGAGTAATGTACAGCATCAAAGGGGTAAAGTGCAGCGGCAAAGGGGTAAAGTGCAGCGGCAAAGGGGTAAAGTGTAGCATCAAAGAGGTAATGTGCTGTATCAAAGGGGTTCTGTTCAGCATTAAAATAGTAATGTACAGTATCAAAGGGGTAATGTGCATAATCAAATGGGTAATGTGCAGCATCAAGGGAGTAATGTACAGCATCAGAGGGGTAATGTGCATAATCAAATGGGTAATGTGCAGCATCAAAGTGGGTACTGCACAGCATCAAAGGAGTAATGCACAGCATCAAAGGGGTACTGCACAGCATCAAAAGAGTAATGTACAGCATCAATGGAGTAATGTACAGCATCAAAAGGGTACTGTTCAGCATCAAAAGAGTAATGTACAGCATCAAAGGAGTAATGTACAGCATCAAAGGAGTAATGTACCGCGTGATTGGGTTACTGTACAGCAAAAAGAGTGATGTACAGCATCAAAGGAGTAATGTGCAGCACCAAAGGGGTAATGTACAGCATTAAATGGGTAAAGTGCAGCATCAAAGGAGTAATGTACAGCATCAAAGGGGTAATATGCTTCATCAAAGGCATAATGTACAGCATCAAAGGGGTAAAGTGCAGCGGCAAAGGGGTAAAGTGTAGCATCAAAGAGGTAATGTACAGCATCAAAGGGGTAACATACAGCATCAAAGGGGTAATGTACAGCATCAAAGGAGTAATGTACAGCATTAAAGGGGTTATGTGCATATTCAAATGAGTAATATACAGCATGAAATCAGAAATGTACCGCATCAAAGGTGGAATGTACACATCAAAGGAGTAATGTGCAGCATCAAAGGGGTAATATGTCGCATCAAAGGGGTAATGTGCAGCATCAAAGGGGTAAAGTGCAGCGGCAAAGGGGTAATGTGCAGCGTCAAAGGGGTAAAGTGCAGCGGCAAAGGGGTAATGTATATCTCATCCTCTACATATTAGCGCAGATTGTGTATTTTGCCACAGATTGCGCTGCACTATATATCTGCGCCGGCTCTGTGATAATCTTCTTTCTTTCACTATCTCGTTGTTCTGCGTGGGTCTGCATGGGCCTGCGTGGGTTTGTGTGGGTCTGCGTTCCTTTGCATAGGCCTGTGTGGGTTTGTGTGGGTCTGTGTGGGCCTGTGTGGGTCTGCCTGGATCTGCCTGGGCCTGCGTGGGTCTGTGTGGATCTGTGTAGATCTGTGTGGGTCTGCCTGGATATGCCTGGGTCTGCGTAGGTCTGCGTGGGTCTGCGTTCCTTGGCATAGGTCTGCGTGGGCCTGCGTGGATTTGCCTGGGCCTGCGTGGGTCTGCGTTTCTTTGCATACAGTAGGCCTGCGTGGGTCTGCGTGGGTCTGTGTGGATCTGCCTGAACCTGCGTGGGTCTGTGTGGATCTGTGTGGGCCTGCGTGGGTCTGTGTGGGTCTGCGTGGGCCTGTGTTCCTTTGCATAGGTCTGCGTGGGCCTGTGTGGATCTGCCTGGGCCTGCGTGGGTCTGTGTGGATCTGTGTGGGCCTGCGTGGGTCTGTGTGGGTCTGCGTGGGCCTGTGTGGGTCTGTGTTCCTTTGCATAGGTCTGCGTGGGCCTGTGTGGATCTGCCTGGGCCTGCGTTGGTCTGTGTGGATCTGCCTGGGCCTGCGTGGGTCTGTGTGGATCTTTGTGGGCCTGCGTGGGTCTGTGTGGGTCTGCGTGGGCCTGTGTGGGTCTGTGTTCCTTTGCATAGGTCTGCGTGGGCCTGTGTGGATCTGCCTGGGCCTGCGTGGGTCTGTGTGGATCTGTGCGGGCCTGAGTGGGCCTGTGTGGGTCTGTGTTCCATTGCATAGGTCTGCGTGGGCCTGTGTGGATCTGCGTGGGCCTGCGTGGGCCTGCCTGGGTCTGTGTGGATCTGCCTGGGCCTGCGTGGGTCTGTGTGGATCTGCCTGGGCCTGCTTGGGCCTGTGTGGATCTGCGTGGGCCTGTGTGGATCTGCGTGGGCCTGTGTGGATCTGCGTGGGCCTGCTTGGGCCTGTGTGGATCTGCGTGGGCCTGTGTGGATCTGCGTGGGCCTGTGTGGATCTGCCTGGGCCTGCCTGGGCCTGCTTGGTCCTGCGTGGGTCTGTTTGGGTCTGCGTTGTTGATAGGGATTTTGGGAGCACTCGGCAGGTGCTCAGGACAGATTTACATTCCCATGTTAGCGCAGGTGTATATATATATGGAGGAATGCTGGGTGTGTGTAACCTTGGTGTACGGTTATCTGCATGTTTTCCTCAGTCCCCTCACAGGCAGGAAATGTTCCCGCACACAATTACAGCAAAGAAATGCACCCCGTTCTGCAACAGTATAAATAAGCTTAATACATGGCAGGGGGCTCAACTCCAGTCCTCCCCCCTCTCCCCCCCCAACAGGACAGGTTTCCAGGATTTCCCAGCATCAGCACAGGTGGCACAATCAGAGGCTCAGTCTTCGACTGCACCAACTGTGCTGAAGCAGGGTTATCCTGAACAGCTGACCTGTTGGGAGGGCTTGGGGACTGGAGATGAGCACCGCTGCTACATGCAGGGATCACACAAAGAAATGCTCAGACGCAAATGCTTCAGTGCATACGCACTTCTTCATACAGTACATACACCCCGAAGTCTCCCGGCTGTCAGTGTGGTACAAACTATTAGGTCTTCAGGCATGTATTGTACAGAAGCGTGGGAAGTATATATATACTGTATATTGAGAAATAATTTTTTTTTCCTTGCACTTAATTTTGTTTTAATGTTTTACTATATATATGAATATTTATTGGGGCACGTCTGTTCCTTCACCAGTTTGGGCTGGACTGCAGCTTGCACATAGCACATACAGTGCTCCGAGTCCTGCGTTTTAACCCCTTAGGCAGCACATACACTATGACACGCATCCCAAGCTACTGACTATATCATCGTTTTGTTTTCACAGTATACAGTTAGCAGTGTCGGAGCTGATAGGGCTTACGTAACATGCTGCCGGCGTGATAGTGCTTCCGTAACATGCTGCCAGCGTGATAGGGCTTCCGTAACATGCTGCCGGCGTGATAGGGCTTCCGTAACATGCTGCCGGCGTGATAGGGCTTCCGTAACATGCTGCCGGCGTGATAGGGCTTCCGTAACATGCTGCCGGCGTGATAGGGCTTCCGTAACATGCTGCCGGCATGATAGGGCTTCCGTAACATGCTGCCGGCGTGATAGGGCTTCCGTAACATGCTGCCGGCATGATAGGGCTTCCGTAACATGCTGCCAGCGTGATAGGGCTTCCGTAACATGCCGCCGGCGTGATAGGGTTTCCGTAACATGCCGCCGGCGTGATAGGGCTTCCGTAACATGCTGCCAGCGTGATAGGGCTTCCGTAACATGCTGCCAGCGTGATAGGGCTTCCGTAACATGCCGCCGGCGTGATAGGGCTTCCGTAACATGCTGCCAGCGTGATAGGGCTTCCGTAACATGCTGCCAGCGTGATAGGGCTTCCATAACATGCTGCCAGCGTGATAGGGCTTCCGTAACATGCTGCCGGCGTGATAGGGCTTCCGTAACATGCTGCCGGCGTGATAGGGCTTCTGTAACATGCTGCCGGCGTGATAGGGCTTCTGTAACATGCTGCCGGCGTGATAGGGCTTCCGTAACATGCTGCCAGCGTGATAGGGCTTCCGTAACATGCTGACAGCGTGATAGGGCTTCCGTAACATGCTGCCGGCGTGATAGGGCTTCCGTAACATGCTGCCGGCGTGATAGGGCTTCCGTAACATGCCGCCGGCGTGATAGGGCTTCCGTAACATGCCGCCGGCGTGATAGGGCTTCCGTAACATGCCGCCGGCGTGATAGGGCTTCCGTAACATGCTGCCAGCGTGATAGGGCTTCCGTAACATGCTGCCAGCGTGATATGGCTTCCGTAACATGCTGCCGGCGTGATAGGGCTTCCGTAACATGCTGCCGGCGTGATAGGGCTTCCGTAACATGCTGCCGGCGTGATAGGGCTTCCGTATCACGCCGGCAGCATGTTACGGAAGCCCTATCACGCCCTATCAGTAACATGCCGCCGGCGTGATAGGGCTTCCGTAACATGCTGCCGGCGTGATAGGGCTTCCGTAACATGCTGCCGGCGTGATAGGGCTTCCGTAACATGCCGCCGGCGTGATAGGGCTTCCGTAACATGCCGCCGGCGTGATAGGGCTTCCGTAACATGCTGCCGCGTGATAGGGCTTCCGTAACATGCTGCCGGCGTGATAGGGCTTCCGTAACATGCTGCCAGCTTGATATGGCTTCCGTAACATGCTGCCGGCGTGATAGGGCTTCCGTAACATGCTGCCGGCGTGATAGGGCTTCCGTAACATGCTGCCGGCGTGATAGGGCTTCCGTAACATGCTGCCAGCGTGATAGGGCTTCCGTTACATGCTGCCGGCGTGATAGGGCTTCCGTAACATGCTGCCGGCGTGATAGGGTTTCCGTAACATGCTGCCGGCGTGATAGGGCTTCCGTAACATGCCGCCGGCGTGATAGGGCTTCCGTAACATGCTGCCGCGTGATAGGGCTTCCGTAACATGCTGCCAGCGTGATAGTGCTTCCGTAACATGCTGCCGGCGTGATAGGGCTTCCGTAACATGCTGCCGGCGTGATAGGGCTTCCGTAACATGCTGCCGGCGTGATAGGGCTTCCGTAACATGCTGCCGGCGTGATAGAGCTTCCGTAACATGCTGCCGGCGTGATAGGGCTTCCGTAACATGCCGCCAGCGTGATAGAGCTTCCGTAACATGCTGCCGGCGTGATAGGGCTTCCGTAACATGCTGCCGGCGTGATAGGGCTTCCGTAACATGCTGCCAGCGTGATAGGGCTTCCGTAACATGCTGCCGGCGTGATAGGGCTTCCGTAACATGCTGCCGGCGTGATAGGGCTTCCGTAACATGCTGCCGGCGTGATAGGGCTTCCGTAACATGCTGCCAGCGTGATAGGGCTTCCGTTACATGCTGCCGGTGTGATAGGGCTTCCGTAACATGCTGCCGGCGTGATAGGGTTTCCGTAACATGCTGCCGGCGTGATAGGGCTTCCGTAACATGCCGCCGGCGTGATAGGGCTTCCGTAACATGCCGCCGGCGTGATAGGGCTTCCGTAACATGCCGCCGGCGTGATAGGGCTTCCGTAACATGCTGCCGGCGTGATAGGGCTTCCGTAACATGCTGCCGGCATGATAGGGCTTCCGTAACATGCTGGCGGCGTGATAGGGCTTCCGTAACATGCCGGCGGCGTGATATGGCTTCCGTAACATGCTGCCGGCGTGATAGGACTTCCGTAACATGCTGCCGGCGTGATAGGGCTTCCGTAACATGCTGCCGGCATGACAGGGCTTCCGTAACATGCTGCCAGCATGACAGGGCTTCCGTAACATGCTGCCGGCGTGATAGGGCTTCCGTAACATGCCGCCGGCGTGATAGGGCTTCCGTAACATGCTGCCGGCGTGATAGGGCTTCCGTAACATGCCGCCGGCGTGATATGGCTTCCGTAACATGCTGCCGGCGTGATAGGACTTCCGTAACATGCTGCCGGCGTGATAGGGCTTCCGTAACATGCTGCCGGCATGACAGGGCTTCCGTAACATGCTGCCGGCTTGACAGGGCTTCCGTAACATGCTGCCGGCGTGATAGGGCTTCCGTAACATGCTGACGGCGTGATAGGGCTTCCGTAACATGCTGCCGGCTTGACAGGGCTTCCGTAACATGCTGCCGGCGTGATAGGACTTCCGTAACATGCTGCTGGCGTGATAGGGCTTCCGTAACATGTTGCCGGCGTGATAGGGCTTCCATAACATGCTGCCGGCGTGATAGGGCTTCCGTAACATGCTGCTGGCGTGATAGGGTTTCCATAACATGCTGCCGGCGTGATAGGGCTTCCGTAACATGCTGCCGGTGTGATAGGGCTTCCGTAACATGCTGCCGGCGTGATAGGGCTTCCGTAACATGCTGCCGGCGTGATAGGGCTTCCGTAACATGCTGCCGGCGTGATAGGGCTTCCGTAACATGCCGCCGGCGTGATAGGGCTTCCGTAACATGCTGCCGGCGTGATAGGGCTTCCGTAACATGCCGCCGGCGTGATAGGGCTTCCGTAACATGCCGCCGGCGTGATAGGGCTTCCGTAACATGCTGCCGGCGTGATAGGGCTTCCGTAACATGCTGCCGGCGTGATAGGGCTTCCGTAACATGCTGCCGGCGTGATAGGGCTTCCGTAACATGCTGCCGGCGTGATAGGGCTTCCGTAACATGCTGCCGGCGTGATAGGGCTTCCGTAACATGCTGCCGGCGTGATAGGGCTTCCGTAACATGCTGCCGGCGTGATAGGGCTTCCGTAACATGCTGCCGGCGTGATAGGGCTTCCGTAACATGCTGCCGGCGTGATAGGGCTTCCGTAACATGCTGCCGGCGTGATAGGGCTTGGCCATAAGAGTGAACTAAATGACCCATACAGTACTTATGAGATGAGAAAAACAAAGAAATTAACAAAATCATTTCACATATAGGATGTTGCTTTGGGACTTCTATGTGTACTATTGTATATATAGCACGGGTCTCCCTGGTTCCCCGTCTGCCCCCTACCTCTGGCTGTAGCTGCGCCTGTCAGGGAGGTTGGGGAAGAATGTGGGGTGGTTGCGGTAGGCGACTTGATCGCCAGAGGCTCCCCTTGCAGGGTGCTCCCATCTTGGCTACAATCGCACATGCTCAGCAATCGGCACAAGGCAGCATAGCAGGAAAGTCCCTTGCGGGGACTAATGTTCCAAGCAACTAGAGGGGCTGCAGTCACATGGTGCGTAACCGGCCTATAGGGCTGCCCGGATCCCCTGCTCAGGTGGAAAGATCCATTTTGCGCGCAGAGGAGCACGCAAGTCGGAACTGGAATGAGGAAGGGGTAGGTTGTGCATGTACAGGGTGTCCGTGACCCCTGCACTAGGCTAGAGACCCCTTAGGCCCCAGCTAGGCCTGACTCCCACATAGATTGTGGCTGCGCTAGGGACTTGCCCTTAGATAGGGTCATTGCCCGCTTAGCACCCCAGTTCAGAGACACAGACAGGACGCAGATGCGGACTGGTGATCCGGTGGGCTGGGACCAGACCACCATACTAGAGACTATTGTCAAAGGTGATACACCCCTTACGGGACGTCATCCCACGTGGAGGCGGACGTCGTCGCGAAATCCCCGCCATCGCTGGATCCTATCCTTTACTGTGGTGTTACCGGGTGTTGGAGCACCCGGCAGGTACTACAAGTGCACCAACTATAAACACGTTAGTGGGGGCAGCGCTGTCTCACACATTTGGGCCGGAGTTGCTACTCGTGGACATCAGGGTGGTTGGGTGCCCGAAGGCCCCTCGGGACTTTGTGAGACTATATCGCCAGTGGGTGGACACCGGGTTGGTGGTTACTGGAGGGCACGATCGTGTGTGACCGGGTGTGGGGAGCTGTATATATATATATATATATATATATATATGTTCAGTATTCTTTCGCATGCAGTAAAACTGTTATACGTACCAGCGGGTGTTTTATTGTATGTGGGTCCTGTAACGGGGTTATCCCACATAGTAGGATCCTGTACAGGTGGAGGCGCTACCGATTACCTATTCAGATACACCGCAGGCTCAGGCCTCCTGTGAGCCGCAGGTAAAGCAGCACATACACCATAGCCGCCATATCTCCCAGGGGTGGGGGAACATGCACTACATATGTGTGAGGTCACTTTCCAATTGGCTAAATTAAATATATAGTCCTCTGGGTTTAGATTTGATCTTGTAAGATTGTGTATGTCTACTGGCATACGTTGTACAGAAGGCAATCTTCCACTCATTGCTTTCTTGAATAGGTTTCAGATTGGAGTCTCCTCGCAGTCCCAGCTTGGTGTAGATCTTAGCTGATGAACGCCTTTCAAACACTTCATTTATGAGGCTTAGCAGATATCAATTACGTAGAGTGGCAGCTTCGGAAGCTGGAAAATCCACACCACGAAGTCGGGACCATCTATTTTAGGGATGAAAAAGATAGACACTTCGGCCTGGAAAGGCAAATAAATCACTGGCAATCTGAGCTCCAGAAAGTGCCAGAGGACAGGAAGGAGTTCAAAATATGGGTGAGAGTGAGGACTAGGAAAAGAGCAAGAGGTGTGGTAAGCTGTGAGGAATAGGAGCAAAAAGGGCAAGTGGTGAAGAGAGAATGGAGAGCAGCTGAAAAACCTCCCGCTTTTTAAGAGGGGAGGACGATTTAAGAGTGGAAGAGGGAAGTTTGGGTAGAAGTAGAGTTGAGGTGGAAGGTACAGAAGGAAAGGAAGAGGTGAAGGTTGGAAGAGATTGGCAAACAGGGTGAGGGTGGGGGTGGGGTGGGGGTGGGGTGGGGGTGGGGGTGAGGGTGAGGGTGGGGTGGGGGTGGGCGTGGGATGGTGACTGTTGATTAGTGAGGAGAAATAGTGTTGTTTGGCATTAGAGAGAGCTGTATATTAGGGTTAAAACAAGAAATGTAAAGTGCAGTAAATCAGCATGAGTATGAGATTTCCTCCAGAGGTGTCCAGAGGAGGGAGTGCCAGTGTGTAGGGAGTGTGTTTGTGAATGTAGCAGCCAAGGCCGCTTCTTTAGAGGAACCGGTGTACCGGAGTCGAGAAGGTGGATACAGATCAAGAGAGGAGGGGAGGATAGAGTTGTAACATCTGACAAGATTGTCACATATAGAAGGAAGAAAAGAAAGAAGAGAGCTTAAAGTTCAGGGTAGATGCCAGGGGCAAAGAGGTCAATGGAGTGAAGATGAGCAGAGTGTGGGAGGAATAAGTTGTGCTGAATGATAGGCGGTAATGGTCGGAGAGCATAAGAGGGAAATAAAAGGCAAGAAGAATTATAGAGACACAGAATATGATACATCTCATTATAATCTGCGCACCATGTAACTCCCCCCAACTCCTCCTACTGACTCTCCCCAGGGTGCAAGCTGGGGCAGAGACGCAGAATGTGATACATCTCATTATAATCTGTGCACCATGTAACTCCCCCCAACTCCTCCTACTGACTCTCCCCAAGGTGCAAGCTGGGGCAGAGACACAGAATGTGATACATCTCATTATAATCTGTGCACCATGTAACTCTCCCAACTCCTAATACTGAAATTGTTTAAATTCTCCCGCGTCACGTGACCGGATCATTTAAACGCACATTAGATACTGGCACCCCATACCGAGGCCTGTAACTCAGGAAGCAGGGTGTCCCCGAGGCTGAAATTAATGCAATTCAGCTCAGGAGACCCCCTGCTTCAATACTATGTTATTAAAATTAACATTAAAACAGCTTCATTACCTTAGCGGCTAGCCGTTAAGGCAATGAAGGGGTTAGGCCAGAGTATCTGGTTTATTGGAGGTAGAGGGGGTGGGTGAATGGGGTAGTTGCCCCAGTGTGGGTGGTTAGGCCAACCAGGAAAGTTGCGGGAGGAGTTAACCTCTTCATTACCACAGCGGTGGTAACAACTATGGTAACGAAGGGGTTAACCCCTCCCACTACCCACCCGGTAGACCTAACCACCCACCCTGGGCCAACTACCCCTTTCACCCACCCCCTCTACCCCAAGAAACGAACCCCCCCCCCCCTGCGCATTACAGTGTTTATTCGGTTTGTGGGGGTGATAGGGGGAGGGGTGTATTTAAAAAAAAAATCTATTGCACTGTAATGTTTTTTTGAATGGGGAAAAGCGCTATTACCCATCTTTGGCTAATAGCACTTTTACACATTCTGGTTTGGTTTTAGTGATACAGGGGGTGGATGAAGGTAATAGCTGCCCCAGGATGGTGATTAGCATGAGGGGTTAACCCCTTCATTACCTTAGCGGATGTAACCACGAATGAAATGAAGGGGTTAACTTGTACTGCAACCCCCCCGCAAGGCCTAAACACCCACCCTGGGGCAACTACCACCTTCACCCACCCCCTGTACCAACAACAAATCAGTTCCTGCATTTAACTCGTTTATTACATTAGCGGTTAGCCATTAAGGTAAAAAAAATATTTTTATTACATAGGATTGAATCTGGGGGTTCTCCGGAGATGAAATAAATATGCGGGTCAGCTCCGGAGACCCCCAGAGGCCCCCGCTATCAATCCCATGCAGTAAAAATAAAAGAAACTCGTTATATGCAAATTGCGACTCCGATCTCGCCACCTGTTAGATTGCGAGAAAAGAATGCGAGGTTTTATCGTATGATTTGCACACCGGAGATTAGTGAATATTTGTTGCTGGCAAAAAAATGCGAGTTTTGGCATTTTTTCAGCTACCGCACGGCTTGTTATAGGCAGAGGGTTATAGCTCGGTAAAAAGCCATTTTAGTGCGATATTGCCCTGTTATCGAAGCTTTGTGAATAGCAACACATGCAATATCGCTCTAAAAGGGCATTTATAGTGCATTAATGCACTTATCGAAGCTTGTGAATAGGCCTCTATGTATCAGTCCGCTAAAAAAAAGAGAACTCATCAGAGTTAAGCGGTTCACATGGAAAGCAGAGATCTCTGATCAAACTTGTGCGGTTTCCGGACATAAAGTTGTGTAAAAAACGGCACCAGATTTTTTTCAAAGGGATAAATGATATAGAAATAACCAGAGATTTGTATTTCTTTGGTGCGGTTTAGCCACAAGGAGGAACTTCCTAAACTAGCCCTACAGTCTCGCCACTCTGCAAAACCCCTTCCAGACCTCCGCAGCACTGCCAGCAAAGGGTTAAAGGGATGTCACAAGCGCAACACAGAGCTGTGCATCAAACGCTGCCACGTAACAGACTCGGGGGTTGAAGAATTTTCCAGCCCTCAGACTTTACTTATTCGTCCCGGGCTGAATTAATTAAAAACACATTATTACAAATCGCTAGTCCTGAAACGATGATTTGTGCAGCGTTAGATTGCTAATAGCACGTTCAAAATGGAAGCAGCAGCGCTCAAGAATGCTTCGGGATGTATTAACTGCAGCATGCTGCTTCTGCTCAGTGACAGCTGCGCGGGGAAGCGGACGTGCCACTTTTGCGTTCTATTACAGACAGGGCGGGCGGGGGGGAACACTGCTTGGGGCTGTGGGGATGGTTTAGTACAGGGGCGGACAACTTCAGTCTTCAAGGGCCACCAACAGGTCAGGTTTTCAGGATATCCCTGCTTCAGCACAGGTAGCTCAATCGGTGGCTCAAGGCTGAGCCACTAATTGAGCCACTTTTGCTGAAGCAGTCGAAGTCTGAGCCACTGATTTAGCCACCTGTGCTGAAGCAGGGATCTCCTGAAAAACCTGACCTGTTGGTGGCCCTTGAGGACTGGAGTTGGCCGCCCCCTGGTTTAATAGTATTGTGATTATCTTTGAAGTGAGTGAAATTGGTTCAAACCAAACCCCCTTCTCAGGTTCAAGGACCAGTCTCATTATATCCATACATAGATAATAAAAGGGACTCATCGCACCTGCAAAATGTGTACAGCGCTGTGCACACTGTCGCTAATATAAGAAACCATATAATGATTATAATTTAGCAAAGCCTCTCAGCTGCAAAACCCCAGCAACAAACAGCCCCAGATTTAACACAGAAAACAGCCCCAGATTTAACACAGAAAACAGCCCCAGATTTAACACAGAAAACAGCCCCAGTGAGGAAGAAATGGATGCCCAGGTCTTGCTCTGGGGAAACTGATCCGCACACACCGCGGGGGTCTTTACTGGGACCTCTTTCTCTGATAAAGCTGTTGCTGCAGTTTCACAGCAGTTTTGCAGCTGGGAAACATAGGCTGATAAACCTCTTGCAGGGCGAGTCGTACCGACTTAAAGAAAGGGAGCAGAAGTTTGGAGTGGCGCTTTGCGGCGCTGTCAGCTTGCGTTTGAGTCAAATATATGAAAGGTTTTCTTACGTCTGACGCAAATCGTTAGCCAAACAGTTTTATCTGGAGGATTGTTTAAAGCAAAATCAATATAAAGTAATGCACACATGTCACGGTGTTTCCCCCCCCCCCCCCCACCCGGTGAGCGATTTGGCCATTACTGGTCGTGTGGTGCATGATTCCTGCTGGTAACAGGAGGGCAGAGTCGTTCACCCGTGGTACTGGGGAGCCAGGATCAGGCTTCTGGGGTTCATACCCCACATATCTCTAGCAGTGCAGCGCCTCCATCTGACGTGGACTCCAGGAACTGAAGGTGATCTCCCACGGTAGAACTTATTACCTCTCCACCCCAGTAAGGTCACGCACCAGGCAGGAGGTATATAACAAAAGGAACGGGTTATTATTCTTCTGTAGAGTACAGTAACAATGTCAGACTTCTGCCCGATACAGTCTCATAGCTATCACTGATTATGGTCCCTGGACCATCACTACAGGCCAAGGGCACC
Organism: Ascaphus truei; assembly: GCF_040206685.1. Taxonomy (NCBI): domain Eukaryota; kingdom Metazoa; phylum Chordata; class Amphibia; order Anura; family Ascaphidae; genus Ascaphus; species Ascaphus truei. Next base: position 433,050,105 of record NC_134485.1, on the reverse strand, counting down.
CGCAGCCATCCTAGCTCTTCCCTACCCCTCACAGGGGCAGAGGTATGATCCACACTCACTCTCCCCTGGAGGGAAGAGGATTGGAGAAGGCCCAATCTCAGCCTCTCCACTGTGTGACCTGCCTTCCTCAGTGGGGGAAAGTACACTACTGAATTTGGGCGGTACCTGCCCTTAAGTACAGCCAGGAGGAAGGCACCAGGTCTGACTCATGATTGGTCATGCCCAGGCCTGATGTCACCATTCCCCGCTGTCACTCAAGTGCAGTACCAAGGAGGGGGAAACCCCCATATCAACTACTGGCAACCTGATTGTACCAGGGTTTACTGCCAGCCCAAGGGCAGAATAGTAGCCATCAGGTGACCTGGCTACACTCCCCCTCTGGTGGAATACCAATGACCTCGCTTGGGTCCTAAATTTTTGGGTACCATCCTAGAATGTAACCTGAACATAAAAAGAACATTTCACACAATGGTTTATCACGTTTTAGGCATGATAACACATTTCAAGGACTACAGTACATACAGTTTTATTTGAAGGATATACCAAATGACTGCCTTACTGAACATAGGTTCCTCCCAACATGGAGAACCTTGTTATCAATAGTAATGCTCGGGATCCGGTTTCCTAACTAAGGCTCCTGAGTCGTCAATTATCGAAATGGAGAACACCCTCTTAGGGTTCCGCTTGGAAACGTACTCCACCCTATCCATGTACACTGACCTCCGACCTTCCATACTTTCACTAAGTAGGGTATCCTCTCCTGCATGTTATGGAAAGTTCTCCGGCTGTGTTCTAGAACGTAAGCCTTTACAGCCTCTATTAGCCACTTCTCCCTATTAGCGTAAATCTCGAACTCATGAGAGCTCCAGTACTTTTGTACTACATGCCGCTCAGCTCGGCTGATTTTAGTGAGCCTGCAACCCTCTGCCTGACCTGGCAGGACCCAGTATAATGGTTCTTGAACCGGAGGCTCATACTTATCTAGGGCCATACCCGTAGGCGTATAATACCCAACCTGATCTCCGCTTCTCCTCTTCCTCATGGCCTCAGAAGCCTCCTCTTGGCTAAACTCTGCTTCAGCCCACCAATCGTCTACTATGGTTCCTGCCTCTAACAAGAACCTTGTCCGATTCATAAAGGGCATGTACCCCCTGAATCTAGTGTGCCACCAAGATAAAGACCCGGTGTTTGCCCTTACAGCAGGCCCTGTGTAGGATGTGGTGTTGGTGGAACCTGAAATATCAGACACAACAGCTATTGCATAGTGACTAACCCCACTGTTAACACTACATACATTATCTTCTATGTCCCTATCATCGGACAAAATCGTATTCCCATAAGACCAATCTTTCCAGTCCGCAGACGGACTCATGGCCTATCTGGGGCCTATGGGGTATACTGGCCTAGTGCAGAGGCTACTTGCCTCTCTCCATGGACCCTCTATCCCCTATCTCTGCCTGGCACACACTGACTAACGTGGTCCCTAGTCAGTGACTAAATTCTGTCATGCCAGAGAAATCCTTGCTCCTTATTGGTCGCCTCTAAGGTTCATGGGACTTGTAGTCCCTGCTTATAGCCTTTCCTGATTGGCGCCGCTTAGCATGCTATGCTCTGCGCATGCGCAAGGTCTCTGAGGGCTCCGTCGTACACCACACTCACTGCGCATGCGCAACCTCAAAGATGGCGGCGCCTTCAACCCTACACCGCTAGGAGCCCCCCGGCGACGCGCTTGCCATCCCGACTACCAGCGGAGGCTCTCCTGCCTCCCCTCCGCCGGTACCCACGCTCCTGTAGCTAGCGCGCCCACAGAGCAGACGTCCCCCCCTTTTCCCGCAGCAGGTAAGGGACCCAGGGGGCCTGGCTACTCTAACATGGGGATCTATTTGATCTCTATGATTGTCTAGGTAATATAATAAATTATTTTCTGATGTGCATTTATCTTTTTGGTATTTAAGTGAGCTCTTTCAGTTTTGTCAGTAGCGTTAACAGTTTGTGTTGTACTTGTATTTTTTTGGGATGGCTTTTTGGTTGGTCTCAGCTAGAGTCTTTTTATTAATTTTTCCTTGTTTCATTCATTGGTTTAATAAATTTGTTTTTTGATTTTTCAGAGTGCTTATTGTGTGGGTTTTTTGTTTTTGTGGTTTAATATAGGTTTTCCTCATAGCACTGCCACCAGCTTAGCTACCCACCCAATTGGAGCGGGCTGGAGTAAAGGTTTAGTTATTCTCCAAAGCGAAGTAGGCCTTTATTTTGTTTTGTTTTTTTGTATGTTTTGCCTTGTTAAAGGAACAGGCGCAATAAATCCAAGATATAATTTCACCCTAATCGGTCTCCATTGAATGTACCTCTGCACACGTCTCTTACACCCCCTCTAAAGAGTTACTAGCATGGCTAGCATGTACTGGCCCCACCCTGTGTTGCCATGTGATCATAACATAACTGAGAGTACTTAAGGGGAGGGGAAGGTTTGAGAAGGTTAGGTTCCAGGAGGACAAGAGGAGAGGAGCCTCGGGGAGGAGAGATACTGTAGGGGCATTTGATAATAAAATAGTACAGAACAGGTCCCCTCTACTTTACTATGTTGTAGCTAGGAACAGTACCCTGATTAAGTTAGGATCCCAGAAGAAGAATAATGAGTCCAATATAAGCTTCAAAGAATGAAAACGGCATGCCGCAGAGGGCCTCAGTAACAAGGACTCCTGGGTGCCGGCAGATCGGCTCTAATCGCGGATCTGCATGAACAGTCCTCTCCGGCTGCAGGAAAGTGGCAGTTCCCAATACCGACAAAAGGTATTGGGGTCACTTGTAAAGGACCCGCTAGGATTCCCAATAGGCCTAGAATCACCGGGATAATACAGGGGGGTATCCTGAACAGAAACAGAGGGGGGCCCGGGTGTCACAACAGTTAAGCAACTATGATATATACCTCCCTCTGAGTGTTAAGAGTGTGCTTTATGCACTGTATGTATGTACTGTATGCATGCACTGTATGTATTGTGATACCATCACTGTCCTCTAGGTGCTGGAACAGTGCAGTAAGTGTGCTTTCCAGTGCACAGACTTATCTCCCATAAGAGATGCCAGCAGCAGCTGCTAACTAATGGAGCTAATCAGCCTGGTCTGAGTGAACAAGGAAGTGGTTTAAAAGACAGACTGAAAGCTGCCATGCTAAGAGACGGCTGTTCCTCAGAGAAGGGGGGACAGAGAAGAATTCTCCCCAGCTGTGGAAGCTGGCACAGCCCCTTAGACCCGCTGGACGGTGGTCACGGAGTATGCTGGGACTGCCTGGTTTTGAATCCCAGAGAGAAGAAGGAAGGACCACAGACCGTGCTGAAGTGGGGATGTCCTGTCCTTGACAGTGGACGTACACAGGAGAATTTCTCTGAGCTCACATGGGGCTGAGTTCCCCAAGGAAGGAAGGATGCAAGGGGGGACGTCTGCTCCAAAGGACTAGCAGATAAGCAAAACACTTTATTGTTATGTACAGAGACTGTGTTATATTGTTGCATATGCCAGGGCATGTTTTGGGGTGGGAACAAGCTCAGCAGGCCATCCAGTTAGATAGGGCTGACATAGTGAGTTAGTTTCACTATAGGGTATAGGTGTCCCCTGCCATGTTTTAGTATTTGGTATACTCACCTGCCTATTTCTGTCTGTAAAGGAAAGTGTGCTCCCTCTTAGATCCAGCAGTCTGTGAGTACACACCTCTTACTGCCTCTGACATACAAGGCATTATTAATTTACCTCTCCCCCATATATGTGTAAGGTTCGGCGTCAGTCTCCGCCTTGCGATGGGTCCCATCACGTGATGCGCCGCAGATCAGGGAAGCTACCCCAAAGCACCGCATCAGACGAGCAGACACCACCAGGCCCTGCCCCCGCGCCATGTCCCGGGATGCTTCGTGCCCGCAGGAAATCACGCACAGGTGCCGCGCTGCGAACAGCACACGACGAGTTAATCGTTACTCACAGCATCCTGTGTCACCTGTACCTGCGGCTCTCTCCATCCCTGCTCCACCATTGGCGTCTCACTACTGAGTGGGCGGTTCAGCTCATCATTGCTAGCTGCTCATTGGGCACATGCCCTTTATATGCTCAGGCAGGTCTATGGCAAATTGGCGGAGCATAATCTTTCGTCCTGAACGTAGTGCTTACCTCAAACCTCCGTTGCCTTGTCCTGTTGCCTTGCACATTCTGTTCTTGTTTGTTCCTCAGAGTTTTGACCTCGGCTTGTATCTGGACCTGGAGGTATAGAGAAGTCAGGGGACTTCTCTCTACCTCGACCTCGGCTTGCATCTGGACCTCTGCCACCTCTGCTCCTTGACCCCGGCTATCCTCTACGACCACGACCTCTCCAACCCCTGACCACGGCGAGTATTACGACTACCCTCATTTCTCCAACCCTGACTCGGCTACACGACTATCACTCTGCAATCCGGACGCGCTCACGCGGCTGGAGGTCGGTTCTTACTAACATCCCCACCTCAGCCTCGCGGTCCCGTCCTGTTTGTGGTGAGCAGCATCCTCTCAGCCTCCAGGCTCTAAGAGAGACTGAAAAAGCAACCCTCTCTGCTCTAAATACCTGTTCTAGTAACTAGGTGAGCAGGTGAAACCAGAACCATTGTAAAGTCTGGTATGGATTTCCTAGCCACCTGCCTTAGTGACAGTGTGGATGTGATCCGTCCCACGGATTCACAAAGTCTGCACTCTGCTATGAATCAGACAGAAAGCTGCCTACTATCCTGGGACTGTCACAGTATGTACGCACTGTATGTACTGTATGTAAATACTGTATGTATGTCTTTATTTGTGTAGAGCCTTCCATCTATATACCGCCCTATAGCAGGTATAGATGTGACAAAATCATATGAGACCTGATTGGAATAAGTGTTCAAACATAGAAGTAATCAGTAGTCATTAGGGAGAGGGATTCCCTGCCCTGGAGAGTCTACCATTTAATCGATTCCTATGGTAGCAAACATTTTACTAACGCTTGTAATACGTGGTGTGATGCAACACTGTGTGCAGGGGGCTGATGGATTCAATATTTCTCATATAGGGATAGACTTGCATAGAAGAATACTTTATTAATGTGGTTTGCTGAAGTATTTGTGGTCGACACATTTTTTTTTTTTAAATGCCTGAAACACATTGATCCCAGTTCTTACGAAAGGTGATGTACAGTTTCCCTCCTCTTCTAAGCATGTGTCCTAGGTTTGTGAAACATGCCAAAAAATACAAAAAAGCCAAGAAAACTGAAAACAGCACAACGTTGTGTAGAAATAACACACACTGTTAAAAGTAATATATAAAAAAAATATTTTATTATTAGTATTAGCATTATTATTAGTACTGAAGCATTATTTCTTGTAATTATTACCATGTATGTTCTGTCATTTGGATGTAGCACTGGGCACCCCCTGTCGTTTGATGTGTGTGTGTGTGTGTGTGTGTGTGTGTGTGTGTGTGTGTGTGTGTGTGTGTGTGTGTGTGTGTGTGTGTGTGTGTGTGTGTGTGTGTGTGTGTGTGTGTGTGTTTGTGTGTGTGTGTTTTGCAGCGTGGCAACTGGTAAACAATCCCTGTTGAGCCCGGAGTTTGGAAGAACCATCATCAGACATGGCAACTACACCTAAACTGGTGAAAAAACACCACTAGATTTATCTTTAAAAATCGAATTGTACCCAATAAGATTCTTAGGCCCGGAGACGTCTAACGCTGTTAAAGTTGTGCTAATATCGCAGCCGGTACAAAAATTAATCATTACGGGTCTTATCGCAAATTACACAAGGACAGGATACATCAAGATTGCGGTAATATTTTACCGGGTGCAATATTTGGACCGAAATCGTGATGGGGAATTAACGTGATCGTTAATTACGCATTAATTACCGCATCGCGATCACCGTAATACTATCTTTGTCATAACTATTATTACAGAAGCTCGAAAGGGTACACCACAGGCACCAAAGGGTTAATATCTATGTAGCCATGTATAAAAATGGTGTACAGTTCTCTTTCATGCTGGCAATAAAGCTTGGTAAGTATGCAGGATTGCCAGCATCAATCATGGAGGTTTGCCCTCACAACCTGGTGAGGTGTCATATGTACACAAGGGGAGTGGTAACATGCTCTGTGTCCACCGTTAGTGACACAAGAGGTGTGCCTGTTTTCTGAGTCTATATAAGACACAGCACTGCCAAAAGTTAGTTTGGTAATCAGGGGTTCAGTTATGATTCAGTTCTGGCGGTCTGCAGCAGTTAGGGCTGTCAGATATAATTACTAGATTGATCTACACTGTGATCAAGGACGTGACACAGGTGGTGATCTCCCTGAGGGGAGAGGTGATCCAACTCCATTGAGAGAGAAGGAACTTCTCAGAGGGAAGCAACAAATGGAGATGAGCGGCTAGGACAACCGCTGTGAGGGGCAGTCTGCGTGATGATGTCAATAAAGATGCCCAGTTTCACCAAACCCTTGCTGTGTATGTGTGGAGTCATTACACAGAAGGAGGCACCACACAGGAGATCCTCATCAGACACATACCCCTGCGGCCGCAGAGATCCTGATGAGGTGGAGGCGCTGCATCGTATGTGAGTAAGACTCAGAACACACTACCTCAGATGCCTGTCATGCTGATATCCCCATACCAACCCAGCGGGAGACTCAGGAGTCCTGTAAGCCAGCAGGTGCACCACACACTATACATACATGTGATGGGGCCAGTAGACCACAGGGGCCAATGTGAGATTGGGTGGGCCTGGAAAAACCGTTAAGCCTAAAAAGAAAAACACTATGTAACACAGTTGACTACCTTAGTGGCTATTAAATGCCATGCAACCGCTAAGATAACCAAGGGGTTAACCCCTACTGCCACCCCCCTGGAAGGACTAACCACCCTCTCTGGGTAACTACCCCCATCACCAACCCCTCCATCCCCCACCCTCAACAAACCTACCCCTCCTCTAGACTAATGGTCAATAGCCTAGTTATCTAAATCTGGCTAACAGTGCTATTGAGCATCCCTTCCCCCCATCGCCTCAAAAAAATATATACAATTGTATTTAAAAACAACACACCACATTAAAAATACTTGTGACTGTGGCTACCGAGGTTCTCTCAATGGAGGTCTGCATCGCCACATTGGCAATGAATGGTAAGCTGAATTAAACAGTGAGAGAATCACATGGTACATCAAGCAACCTGGTTCAAGTACTGTATGTGATTCATGTCATAGTAAAAAAAAAAAGGGAAAGAATCACATGGTACATCAACCAATGAGGATGGTTCATGTACCAGGTGATTCCTTCCCTTTTTTTTTTTTTTTAAATCTTTTTTTTCCTTTATTGGTATCGTACAAGGCACATACAGGTAAGAATAACAGTCATAGCTTGGTAGATGATTTTGGGTCATAGGCACATGACTGCGAAGTACATTGAGACACTCAATATTCCTTTTTTTTTCCTTTTTTGTAGAAAAAAGATGGGGAACGACAGGGGTCGGGTGGATAGTTGGGAACGACATGGGGATGAAGAGTGGGGGGGGAGAGAGAGGGAGCGGGGACTGGGCTGGATGGGACTCTCGGCCCCTTTAGTCCAGGGGGTGTCATAGCTGGATCAGGGCTTGTAATAGTGACGGAGCGCCTGAGCCTGGCCAGGGTTCCCGGGTTTTATAAAACTGGTGCATTCTCTGCTTCAGCATGGCTGTCAGTCTCTCCATGTTCATGACCATGTCTATTCTCTTTATTACTGTTCTCCTGGAGGGGGCTTTTATTTGTTTCCAGGCCGCCGCGACACAGCATCTTGCGGCCGTTAGGATCGCCAAAGTCAATCTGGTCAAATGGGCGGGGAGGTCTTCAATTGGTTTTCCCAGCACGTACGTCAGAGGGTCCAGGGGGACCTCCAGTCCTAGGGTTTCAATCAAGGGTCTCTGGATCCTGGTCCAGAACCTCTGGATCTCTGGACACACCCACCAAATATGGGGCATGTCCCCCCTTTGACCACATCCTCTCCATCACACGTCTGTTGTGCCTGGGAAGATCTGGCTCAGTCTACTTGGGGCTAGGTACCACTGGAATAGGATTTTGTATACATTTTCTTTGGTGATAGAGCAGATTGATGTTTTGGAGGCAGCTTCCCAGATATCCTCCCAGTCTTCCAGATCAATTGGGATGTTTAAGTCGGCGCTCCATTTTTGCATATATGAATGCGAGGGGGGGAGACCTCTATTGTTCTGTAGATTTCGGAGATTAATCCTCTCGGATATTCCCCTTTTAGGCAGAGGGTTTCGAATCTAGTCCGCGCTTGGAATTTATGGTTTGGGGATATGGCTCGCAGGAAGTGTCTTATCTGTACGTATTTGAAGATGGGGAGTGTAGAGGGAGAAAGGGGGTGGCCCGGTATTAAAGGGGTTACACCCCATTTGGCCATCCCCTGACCTCACCTCAATAGACTCGGAGATTCATTTACAGCACTTGCTGTTTGCCTTCCGAGAGGTACCACAGGAATCTACAGGCTTCTCCCCCTTCGAGCTACTGTATGGCCGCAGGGTACGTTGACCTCTGGACCTATTCCTGGAGGGATGGGAAGGGGAGACTACTGCTACTGATGCTTCAGTGATCCAGTATGTAGAAGATCTCCGAGACTGGTTAGAGATGCGCAGGACCACCTCAGGGCCGCTCAGACCAAGCAGAAGCAATGGTATGACCGGCATGCCCGTAGCAGAGAATTCATCCCAGGACAGCAAGTACTTGTTCTCAAACCCACTCGGGAGAACAAGCTGATGGCTGCCTGGTCGGGACCGTACATGGTCATCCGAAAGGTGAATGAGTGCAACTACATTGTACAGGTAGAGCCTGAGAGGCACAAAACATATCACATTAACATGTTGAAAGAGTACAGAGCACAAAAGTATGGGAGCAGTAATGGCCATTTGTAGCCCACTGCTGGAGGATCCGGCGAGCAATGCTCTGCCTGATCTCTTAGGGGAGGCTAGGCAGTGGAACACTGTGGAGCAGGTGGAGATAGGGGCACAGTTGAGTGCTAGGCAGAAGGGAGAAGCCAGGGACATGCTAGCTAAGTATAGGGCCCTCTTCACTGACATGCCAGGGACCACACATCTCACAAAACACCCAGTGCACACAGGGGACCTGCAGCCTCTGCATATGCATGCTTATAGAGTGTCAGCAGAGGTCAAGACAAGTATGGAGAGGGAAATAGAGGAGATGCTGACCCTAGGGGTAATTACTCCCTCCCAGAGCCCTTGGGCAAGTCCGGTAGTCCTAGTCCCTAAGAAGGACAAGACCACCAGGTTTTGTGTGGACTACTGGTTGCTCAATGCTGGGACGGTGTCAGATGCCTACCCCCTGCCCCGCATGGATGACTTACTGGATGAACTCGCGGGGGCAAAGTATCTGACCACCATGGATTTGAGTAAAGGCTATTGGCAAATCCCACTGACCCTGGAGGCTAGGGAGAGGCTAGGGAGAAGTCAGCATTCATCACTCGAAGTGGCCTCTATGAGTTTTTAGTGATGCCATTTGGGATGAAGAATTCCCCGGCTACCTTCCAACGCCTGGTCAATAGGTTACTGGAAGGGATGCAGAGCTATGCCAGAGCTTACTTTGACATTGCTGTCTTTAGTAGTTCCTGGGATTCCCACTTAGGACATGTAGCTGCGGTGCTGGATAGGATCAGGGAGGCTGGGCTTACCTTGAAACCCACTAAGTGTATGGTAGGGATGGCAGAGGTCCTGTACTTAGGGCACAGGGTGGGTGGAGGGCACCTCAAACCAGAGCCAGCCAAGGTAGAAGCCATAGTTCAGTGGCCTGTTCCAAAAACCAAGAAACAGGTCATGGCATTTTTGGGCACTGCAGGGTACTATAGGAAATTTGTCCCACAGTACAGCGCCGTGGCCAAATCCCTGACTGATCTGACTAAGAAGCAACTGCCTGTGCTTATAACCTGGACTCCTGCCTGTGACACTGCTTTCCAGGCACTGAAAATTGCGCTTGCTGGAGCCCCCATACTAGCTGCCCCAGACTATACCAAGCATTTTCTCATTCAGACTGATGCCTCAGACTTTGGTATTGGAGCTGTACTGAGCCAGGTGGGAGACGACGGTAGAGAGCATCTTGTGGTGTATCTCAGTCGCAAACTACTCCCCAGGGAGATGGCATATGCCACCATTGAGAAGGAGTGCTTGGCCATTGTGTGGGCACTCAAAAAGCTCCAGCCCTATGTATATGAAAGGTTTTCACGGTCATCACAGACCACAACCCCCTGAGTTGGCTGCAGCGGGAATCAGGGGAAAATGCCAAGTTGCTGAGATGGAGCTTAGCTTTACAATAATTCGAATTTACCATTCAGCACAAAAATGGCAGTGAAAACAGCAATGCTGATGGACTTTCACGCCAGGACTATCCCTCTGAGACTGAATTAATTAATGGTGCCAGCAGTGCCCCACTCCCCGTTAGGGCCAGTGGGCCATAGGTCACCCATTAAGAAGGGGAGGTGTAGAGGGAGAAAGGGGGTGGCCCGGTGCACCCCATTTGGCCATCCCCTGACCTCACCAGGGAGACAAGGGGTTAACTGGACTGCAGTCCAGAAATGTGGTTTAACCCTTGTTATAGCATGAAAATGTATATTCCCCTGTCCCCATGCTTTATTGTTATATCTTGTTATATCAGTGTCTGCATCACACAGATGAGAAAGCGCCCCAGTGGGCGTGAAACGCGTGGGAGAGTACTTTGTACTGTATGTCTATTTTGTTTTTTATGTAGTTTAATAAATTAGGTTTTAATTCTCCTGCTGGTGAGTCCTACTTTTTTCTGGGAGCGGATGGATATGGATCTTTGTTCGTGCACCTTTTATTTCTTGCTGTTAAAGCCTTTCACATTTTGAGATAACCAGTTTACAGACATTGTGATGTGCGGATAGGTCTGCTTACCCCATTCTGTGCACTGGTGCAAGTGACCTTGCCGGTCGGTGGCTGAGTTGCCGCTGGTCCGCGTAGCTCCAGTCGATCCAGTGATCGCCCCATGTGGGGGGTCGGGACAGGGGGGGGAGACACTCACGAATACATATCAGGGAGAAAGAACAACATATAGTATAAACATCATCATAAACAGCATAAACAACAACTGTTTTGAGCTCTTGCTAGACCTTGCAGGTCTGAGCTCATGCGCCCGGGGACCCCGTGCCCTTGCAACCGACGCACAGTTCAGGGGGACCACTTTTGAGTGAAGTGTCATATCTACAAGTCCTCCATTCTCAGAATCAGAGTTTTCGCTACACCCAGCAGAACAGGCATTGCATTTGCATACATATATCAGTATTCCCGAACCGCGCTTCGTCATAAGGGGGACATGGGGGGGGGGAGATACGGGAGATTTGGGACACAGTAGCGAGGGGACTTATACCGGGAGGTAAGTGTATTAGTACCTGGGAGCATGCGTTGGGGGAGGGTATGGGGGGGGGGCTGGGCGAGGGCCAAGGAGCTGGTTTCTGTTTGGGGTGAGCGGACGGGTACCGGCATAGTTGGCAAGGTCAAGTGCAGCACGATTTGGGCATGTTCATCGCTGTTTTAGCAGGGGGTATCAGTGGGTATGGTGGGGGGGAGAAGAGGCGGGGAGGGGGTATGGGTGGGGATCGAGATGCATATATACAACCTGGTCTCCGCGGTTCAGGAAGGAGGGGGGAGCAGGGTAGTTGTCCCTGGTAGGAGTAGCGCATCGGGCCTGGTCTGGGTTCTGATGGGGCGACGGAATTCCATGGTTAGACCCGGTTCCCCCCTCAGAGAGAAAAGACGGGAACTGGGAGTCCGGGGTCTTGAAGCGGAACTCTCGCCAGGGAAGAGTCCGGAGATGATCTGTTGGAGGCTTCCGCCAGGGTGCTTACCAGCGATGGACGGGGGGGGGGGGCCTCTTCACGATGCCAGATCCAGGTGGGTGAGTAGTGGGGTTTCTTGGGAGGGAGAATGGGGGGGGGGTTGGGGGGGGGAGTAATGGAGAGAGGGGGGAGAGGGGGGAGGGAGGGTAAGGGTGGGGGGAGGAAGGGGGGGGGTAAGGATAGCAGGGGGAGAGGGTGGTGGTGGGGTGGGGGAGGGAATGGAAGGGAGGAGGGGGGGCAGGAAAATGAGGCAGCTCGTCGTGGTGCTGCTGGGCGTTCTTGGAGAGCCTGGGGATGCGGAGAATCCTTGGCGGCCATCTTTAGTTTGCCCCAGGGCTTGGCTGAAGCTTTCCCTGATGGAAGTTGCGAGGCAGGCTGTATCCAGTTGCTGTTCCTGGGGAGTCGGTGATGCAGGTAGGATGGGGAGGGCTAGGTGGTCAGGAATCCTCTTCTGATGCCAGGCGATCTTGGGGAGTCAGAGGATGCGGGGGGACAATGGCAGCCATCTTTGATGTGCGGCCGGGCTTGTGCTGGAGACTCCATGATGGGGCTGCGCGGCTGGCTGGGTCCAGTTGCTGTTCCCGGGGAGTCAGCGATGCAGGTATGGGGATGAGGGCTGTTGGGTTTCTATGCGGGTAGGCAGCCTAGGGATGCGCGACAGGTCTTCTTGCAACTGGAGAGGCAGGATCTTCCGAAGGGGAGGCCAGCTCGATCAGCGTAGTTTCTGGCTGGCTAGTCTTTCAGACGCTCGGGGAGTGTCCGAGGGCTCCGAGCCTTCAGCGGTACGGGGGGGGGGGGGCGATTGTCGCTCTGTGGTGGGGGGATCCCCAGGGCCTTGAGAAAGTCCCTCGCGTCCTCAGGGGCAGAGATGGTATAGTGACGCCCGTTGCGGAGCACCACCAGTTTGAAGGGGAAGCCCCAACGATACTTGACTCCCTGGTCGCGGAGGTAGCTGGTGAGTGGCTTCATCCCTCGTCTTCTGTTCACTGTGGTCCTGGAGACATCATTGAATAGCTGTATGTCCGTATTATCTGTCTTGATGCTGCGCAGACCCCTGGCGGCCTCCATGATGCGCTCTTTGGTGGAGTCTCACCACCACGTCTCTGTGCCGGGTGGGGTTTGTCGGTTTTGGGCCCGGGGCCCGGTGGGCTCGATCCATGAGGAGTTCATGTTCGGTGAGGCCTGGCACCAGCTGCAAGAATATCTTGCGGAGGTAAGTTAGGAGATCCTCGTGGGAGACGGCCTCTGGGATGCTTCTGAGGTGAATGTTCTTTCTCCTTTCTCGGTTCTGTGAGTTAATGACTCCTTCCATTTTGGCCTCGAGTTCTTCCGTTCTGTCCGTGAGGACTCCTAGGTCGGCTCGGATGCTATGCAGGGCTTTCTCCATGTCTTCTTGCACCCCTCTCCTCATCTTGAGGATCAGAGAGTCGAAGAACTCTTTATTGAGAACGGGGGGGGGGGGGGGTCAGAGTCAAACTGCTCCTGCGTGCTCCTGCTCTTCGGCGCCATCTTGGGATCCAGGGCTCAGCTCTGCCTGGCACGGTGCCGGGGCGAAAAACTTTGTGACTGAGTTTTGGTTTTTTTGGGGGGCTTTCGCCGCCATCTCCTCAGTACTGGGTGCAGAGATGGGAGTTGAATTCTGATGGTTTGACTTGGGGGGAATTGCTTATTCTGGTAGTTTTCTTCAGAGGGTGTCGGGAGCTCTTCTCCTAGTCAGTCATCCGTGGTGACGTCACCGGAAGTCTCGATTCCTTCACTTTTAACTGAGAAGTCATTTTCAGGCAATAGTGAGGGGACCATATGGTACACCAACCAATAGGATTGGCTGTGTAGCATGTCACTGGTCTTTTGTGACATCACAGGCCTTATATAAGGCCTTGGACGTCTCAGAAAACCAGAAGTCGGGGAAAAGGCAACATCCTGGTGTAAAGAGAAGAGAGAACAATGAGAACATCTTTAAAGAAAAGAAGAAATAGTTACACCATCTTCATCTATGAGCAACAGAGAATCCAGGACTTCGTGGGAAGTTGAGGATCCAGCCATAGCAATGCTTTACTAGCCACTAAGGTAGCCAAGGGGGGTAATTAGTGTAGTTTAATGCTTATACAGGTATGAACCCCTTTGTAACCCGTTGTGGTCAGCTAGTCATGAAAACCCATGACTAGTTGACCCATGTGCTGCTAAGGGGTTAATATTTGCTGTAATGTATTAAAAGTGATTTTTTAGTATTGGCCATTGTATGGATTGGAAAGATAGGGCTAACGCCAGTCTGGAATGGGTGACATAATATTTGCAGTATTTCTGCCGTTAATCCGGCAAACATCAGAACGTGCTGTTAATACAAAAAAAGGTGCTATTTGGCCTACTTTTTATTGGATCTGATATTTTTAACGGCATTATGACGAGATAAAAAAATGTTCAGTCAGAAAGTAGAGAAAAAATTCAGGTACAAACCTGGAAGCAAAACAAATATATTTATTCACCACGCTTCTACGTGTAGGGAGCATGCTGCTGGTGAAAAGGTTGGCCATATATATGTGTCCCTCACTGCAAGGTATATATCTCCCAGTAAGGTCCCTGTAAATTCACTTTCCATTTCATTTGCCTACATGTAAGTATCTTTACTAGTATATACCAGTTTTTAACTGCACAAAGTTACATAAGCATATGCTTAGTTTATTAACCCCTTCAGGGTATATTTCACAGAACATGTGTATGCATTTAGCATAGGGACCTGCTATTGAGACTCACCTTGATGTTGGTTCGCAGGCTTTTCATTATTTGATCAATGGATGCAACCACAAGTCTCCTTTGTCTTACAGACTTAGGTTTCACTACAGCAGCGGCAGCTTTTATTCGAAGTAATCACCGGCTTGTACCTGGCATGTTCCTGGAATGCCACGCTGTTCACCCGGAGCATGCCGCGCTCCCAGCCAGGGTCATGCTCGGCTGACGCGCGGTTGATGTGTTTATTGATAATGGTTTGGATTTTAATAGGCTGCAATGCTTCGCGTGTCCGCCAGATGGCATAAATTCATGAATTGTAATGCGCTGAATCAGTAATGTGTCGGCTTGCAGGTGTTTCGTTTAAAAAAGATACCGTACCACAGTGTGCTATTGTAACTTGGCCTTGGCCTTGAGACTGAAGGAAGAGGTTGCAAAAATGTATCAATTTAGGCTTTTCATATTAAAGAAAGACAAAGACCAGTTTCAGTTTGTGTTACACTATTCTGCAGAGACCCACCCGCCATGAGTGTTCAAGTGCAGCCCGCTTTCCAAAAACCTGACAGAAGTTACGCGTATTTGATATGGGCCGCGATTAATACAACAGAGGATAAGATGGCAACAGTTGCTCAAATTTATCAGTATTTTATCGAAAACTATGACTTTTACAAATTTTCGCCAACTCCTCATACGTGGAAGCGTGCAGTAAGGAAAAGGTTATGTAGTGACCCCTGTTTTCACCGTATTGAGCCCCAATTTGTTGGAGGGTATTGGTGTGTGTCACCGGATTTTTCCCGTATCTATGATCATGGAGGCGGCAAAAGGCAAAGGGTCGTGTTAAAACCAACTAAGAAGCGACAGTCGCTGCCAAGCAATGCACCAGCACCAGCACCAGCTTCCAATGACGGTCCCACTGTCAGTGACAACCCTGAGCCTGAGGCTGAGCTGGATTTTGCGTGCAGTTTTGATGAAGCTTGCATGTACCTAAGCGATTTCCAGCCTCACCTGCTGACTACAGGTGGACTAGTCCCGCTGCCAACTATCGACTTTGATGATGAAGAAAGCTGGACTGGCAGTGGACCGGCGCCGGCGCCAGCTGAATGGGAAATTCAATGGTGAGTACTGTCTTGTTGCCGTATTATTTTGGTGGGGCTGGCTGGGTACTTCTTTAGGGGGCTGACCATTACTGTACTGTACTGTACATTAAAACTTTTCTTTTTGTTTTTCCTCAGAAAAGAAAATGGCTAATGGGGGGATTTCGATGGATAATATTGTACTGTATGCTGATGTTTTCCGGCCGTACAGTATACTGTGTAATAAACCCGAATAAATAAAACTATGCATTTATTCTACATGTTCAGTATCGTTTCATTATGTGTCTTCCACAGTATACTGTACATTGGTATACAGTGCCTAACATCTATGGGCAAAAATAATTTTATTTCTAGGTGCCCTAGAACAGAAGTTTGCCCGTGAACTTGACCGAGGCCCTAAGTAGTTCCCACGCCAATTGAGCGAATATAATGTAAAATAATCTGTTCTGTGGGTCTGAGCGGGTTGAAATTTACCTGGTCCTCATGCGGGAGGACCCTTGCCATAGTGGCAAAATATCAGCCTTGCACGACCCCCGAAACCGGAGATACAAAAAGACAGTTTTAAAGCACATTACCAAAGTGGCTTTTTTTCTGCCATGCAAGTCAATGGCAGAAACCTGAACTTTAACATCGCCCTGACTCCGTTCTGTTGCCACGAGAGGGTCGCAATTTGCCATGCAATCCTGTCGCAACTAGGACTACATGGTGACCGAATTTGAGCCCTCTAGGTTGCACAGAAACGGAGTTGTGGGTTCCAGGTTTCTGCTCATTCTGACAGCCGGTTCAAAGCTTTCTCCGCCATTGCGCTCAATGGTAGGACCTTCCTCGCCGGCGTGACCCTTTCTCGTCGCCATTACTGCTCGGACCCTGTTGGGGTCAAGTGAGGGGGTTCCTAACATCTAGGGGCAAAATGAATTTTATTTCTAGGTGCCGTAGAACAGAAGTTCCCACGCCAATTGACCTAGTTCCCACGCCAATTGCCCTAGTTCCTACACCAATTCCTACACCGATTAAAATGAGTTTGAATGCTGTTTGGTTGCAAAGCACAATGCAGACTGCACAGTGCTTCATGCAGACTGCACAGTGCTTCATGCATACTGCACAGTGCTTCATGCATACTGCACAGTGCTTCATGTTTCCAACTGATATATATATATATGTAGCCCTGGTTCCCCTTCAGTCCCTTGCCTTCCGCTGCAGCTGTGTCCGGTTGTGGAGGATGGGGAGAGAGCAGGGAGAGCTGCGGGCAGTCGCGGATCTCCCTGCTCTCTCCCCATCCTCCACAACCGGACGCAGCTGCAGCGGAAGGCAAGGGACTGAAGGGGAACCAGGGCTACATATAGATATATATATTAGTTGGAAACATGAAGCACTGTGCAGTATGCATGAAGCACTGTGCAGTATGCATGAAGCACTGTGCAGTATGCATGAAGCACTGTGCAGTATGCATGAAGCACTGTGCAGTATGCATTGCGCTTTGCAACCAAACAGCATTCAAACTCATTTTAATCATAGAAGAAAAGGAAGGAAAAACGGAGCACTATATCCAGTGCTATAAATGCAGCAAAAGACCACCAGGATGCGTTCCCATACAAATAAAGCTAGTTTAATGGATCAAAATATTGTACAAAACACACCAACGCGTTTTGGACTTGCTGCTTATCGTGGACATTTATCCCAAGTGAGTTTATTCCAGTTTGACCCCCTTCATTCAATTATTGTCCATTGTTACAGGATGTTTAATCTACTGGTCACCGGCAGGTGTATATGAATTTATCCTTACCGCTGTGCTACGTGGGATCATAATCTACCAGGCTACATCCTCTTGGACAGTTATATAATATAGGGTTGTTTTTCCAGACATCACACCGTTTTACTACGGTTTCTTCTTTAGAGCACCATACAACACATTTTTTCTAATTTTAATCATAAACAGTATGTTTTTCTTATATAGCACTGACAGTGTATATAGTGCTGTACCAAGTGCTATAGGCGCGTTGTCTCTGTCTCCAAGAACTTACAATCTAATCTTGATGATCCGTGGTACTGGGAGATACAGGGACTTGCTCTACGTAGCAAGGAGCTGAAATTGGGCTTCCAGCTAGATTCAAAAGTTGTGCTTTTAACGCTCACTCAGGAGTAGTCAACACCAGTCCTCAAGGGCCACCAACAGGTCAGGTATTCAGGATATCCCTGCTTCAGCACAGGTGGCTCAATCAGTCGGTCAGTCTTCGAGTGGAGTTGGCCACCCCGGCACTAACCCATTCAGGCCTCCGTGTCTTCACTCATCTCTGAAAGTCTTCACAGCTTCATTTCTTAGCAATCTGGGGAGGATTTGCACATCTGCACAGCACATATAACCTTTCCCTTGGAGCAGAGAACTCACACTACCTGGGAACATTGCAGTGCCTTTTATTAAATGGCAGGTAAGATAAATAATGTTAGTAAAAAGAGTACAACTGCTGAAAGCTTGTCCTAAAACATCAACTGTGCAAAGGAAAACAGGTATCACTCGGTACTAAAAACTCCTTTTTTTGGCCCAATAAAAATACCAGAGTAGAAAGGGCACAGCAGGGGCGCGCATACCAATAGCATGCACGTCTCTGATCTCTTTATCAGTGCCTCATCTGCTGGAAAATCATATCAGAACGCCACCGCAGGGAAGCGCAGGAACCCACAGGGGCGCCAACTGTGCCAATAATTCATTTAAATGCAGTATTACTCAAGCAGCATCAACATGACAGTATTACGAAACATAACCGCTGACGGCGGGGCAGAGATACTGTGCAACGTGCTGACGGGCGGGCGGGAGTCTGGGGCTGCTATTCATTTTTGATGTATAAATTTAGTGTAGGTTTCCGAGAAGTATGGGTTGTACGTATAAAGGCACAAGGGGTTTGGGGCAAAACTATTGCACCTCATATATCCAAGTAAAAAATGCCATACAGTCGGTTTAAAGTAAATGAGTTTTTTTTTCCTTTAGAACTCCTGGACAGATTTATTGCCCTAGAATTGCCCCACTTTTGCCTTAATACTTAAACCATGACGTGATGTTCGATATAAACAAACAAACTGCTTCTTCACGCTTGATCTCTGCGACGTTGATCTTCCTGCAGCGTTCTTTACATTGTCAGCGCATTGCAAGAAATACAGATACATTATTATAGTCATTGATGCCGCACCTATAATCCCTTCACTGCCAGAGGAACGAGAGGCGCACGTTAGCATATCAAACCCGGGATTGTTCTTGGGTTACTTTCGTCCTTGATGGGACTGATCATCTAACCAAACCAAGCTAACCATCAAATTGCTTCCGCCTCTCCCTAATCCGCAATTCCCCACGGTGAAACGCTGCCAGGTGTGAGGTTTCTGTGGCTAGAGAGGCCCTAATTTGCCCGGCTCTGAGCGGCTTTCCTACTTCAGGCCCAAGTGCTCTCGTCAGCATATGTGCTGGAACTTCTCCACTGCAAGAGCCATAAATAAGGCCCGGACACACAGAAATACACCATTACATGTTGGCTTTCCAGCTGAAACTAGGCAGGTGAAGGGTGTGTGTGCACAACCAAAAGGCCAGGCTGCTGCTACCCACTACTGCAGGTTCAGAATCCTCTGAGCTCGCAAAAGTCCCAAGTGTGGCGACCCCTTTGGTTCTCCAGACACAGTATGCGTCCTTGTATCCCTTGGACAAGAATACTTGTGTACACAATAGGACAGCTGGGTTAGCCTCACTCTGACAGCCAAAAGTATCATTAGGAGCTGATGTTGTGGTTTCCTAATAGGTGACCGCTGCTGGCATATTAATTTTTTGAAAACACTGACATATAAGTGTAAAATAATGTCATTTATTAAGGATGGGTGGCTTTGAAATCCGAACTTCACAGATTTGATATTAGATTAGATTCCTCTGTCGGTCTACTGCTAAGACTCTAACACAGGGCCTCATTCTCTCCCATCTCGACTATTGTAACCTACTACTGTCCGGCCTTCCTGCCTCTCACCTGTCTCCCCTTCAATCAATCTTAAACACTGCTGATAGAATCACTTTACTACTAAATCTGTCTCAGCGCCTCCCCTGCTGAAATCCCTCTCCTGGCTTCCTATCAAATCCCGCATCTCACACTCCATTCTCCTCCTCCCTTTTAAAGCTTTACACTCTTCTGCCCCTCCTTACATCTCAGCCCTAATTTCTCACTATTCACTGTAACGACTCTTGCGTTCTGCTCAAGGATGTCTTCTCTCTACCCCCTTTGTATCTGAAGCCCTCTCCCGCCTTAATAGGATGTAGAAAAAATGGCGGTGCACTGCAGAAAAAATAGGGCTGGAGGCTAATAACAAGAAAATAAAAATGCTTTATTAAAGATGCATAGTAGCAGATGCTACAAAGGAGGTCCTCTAACGCGTTTCACGCCGAAATGGCGCTTTATCAATTGATAAAGAGCCATTTCGGCGTGAAACGCATTAGAGGACCTCCTTTGTAGCATCTGCTACTATGCATCTTTAATAAAGCATTTTTATTTTCTTGTTATTAGCCTCCAGCCCTATTTTTTCAGCAGTGCACCGCCATTTTTTCTACACCCTATTTTGTTCTCACTTGACAGATACACGCGATCATCAGGAGCAGCAGGGATACATCACTGTGAGTTACATTATGCTTATTTCTCAGGATTGGACATTCATGTTATTGTGATTATATGGGTATCTGCCGGGCTCCAGCCGTTGGGTGAGCAGACTACCCCTCTTTATGGTGTTTGCACTGAGAGTTCCTTCATTTATGGGCTCCCCTCTGCATTCATTTTGAGGCTTGTCTTTCATTTGCTTGTCCATGTTAGGCTTTTATTGTGAGCCATATACCCTGTCACTAGTTCCACATTGCTTATCTACAGTGCCCTGGACTCCTCAGCTATATTGCTACCACTTATACTTGGATGTTGGAAGCACCATTTAGAGATTCATTTCTCATTCTTTGCTCTCCCGCCTTAAACCTTTCTCACTGACTGCCCCGCACCTCTGGAATGCCCTTCCCCTCAGTACCCGACTAGCACCCTCTCTATCCACACCTGCTTAACGAAGCATATGACTAGCTCCGTGGCTGATACTATATATCTCATATATCGACTATGACCCCTTGCAGACGCACTTACCAGAACGCCCTCCTACTGTCTCCGTACGTTCTTCCTATGCATCACTTAGATTGTAAGCTCTTCGGGGCACAGACTCCTTTTCCTAATGTTACTTTCATGTCTCAAGCCCTTCTTCCCATTATGTGTTATATTATTATGTCACGCGTATTACTGCTGTGACGCGCTATGTGCGCTATATAAATAAAGATATGGATACATACATTCCAAGTTCAGCAGTTCACTTTGAAACAAATACAATCGATGTATTAACAAAAATACACAAGGACTTGGCGAATCCACGAGGAAAAACAAACAAAGAGGTTATTTCTTGTTCTGAGTATTATACTCATGGTCCCAGCACTGGCACCTAAATCTCACTGTCATCACTCCACAGCATTTTTACCCCAAATACTGGCCGTCTGTAAGAGTTACCATAAAATATTGTTCTCTCTGTCAGTTGTATCAGGGAACATCTTGTGCCCTGTTCACACGGCTCCTCAGCAATCATACCACTTTATTCCTTGTAAGAGGCAGACTTCACTGCTTTAACAGGTTAATGACGTATCTCCCCTTGTATCGAGTTTCTTGCCATCCTTTCCGTGAAGTTCTCTCCTGTGGATATACTGCATTGTTCATCGGATCTGTATGTTCTCAATGTATAAACAAAGTCACAGAAGTCAATCCTTGAGTTTATTTTATCACAATGTTGGCTACAACCTCTTCTTCCCGACCCGCTACCTCTGGGCGCCGTTTCCCAATGCGCGTTTCGCCTTACGTCGACACTGGTTTCTTCCAGGGAAGCATCAAACAATAGTGCGACTGATCTTCCTTTGAATAACTGAAACTTGTAATGACATTTTAATGCCAATCTCATCATAATTCATTATACGCATTGTTCACCCATTAATCCTTAATAAAGGAAAAAGAAAATAATGATATCAATATTATATCACACTTAGATTATAAACTTTTCGGGGCAGTTGCTCCTTTTCCTAATGTTACTTGTTAATTGTTCCCGTTATGTGTTATATTATTATGTCTCGTCCGTGACGGCAGTGACGCGCTGTGTACATGGATGGCGCTATATAAATAAAGTTAAAACAAATACATTAAACTAGATCAAATATATGTTTTATATTTTTACAGAAATTAATGGAAGTGCAGGATCTCATTTAGGAACCTACTCTAGTAGCTGTGATGTCATTGTAAAAATAAATTAAAAATGTGTGCGCTCATCGATGATACGAACGCCAAACAGACAAACTCACATTTAACACAGATAAAAGAGACAGAGAATTAAAAAGGGCCAAAAATAATAAAATAGAACCAACAATGCAATATGTCTTGTGTAAAATATATAATTGCATAACATACAATGGTCTCACTCACGTGTTACAAGATCTTTCAAGCAATAAATAACCTCTGGGGTCTCTTTTTGCCAGCTCTCTGCGTGAGTCACAGTCCTTCTTGGGTCTTTCAATTCAACCGCGTTGCAGTCTCAGCTGATTCCAGTTCTGATCGGCGTCCTCTGTGCTGCTCTCACTCCCACAGGTCCCGCGTGCATGCGCACACTGGTCACGTTAGTGAGGGCTCGAACTCCTCTGGTCAGGCTTGTGACACTCCGGTAACACTCCACTCCTACGCGTTTCACCAATACTCTGGTTTCATCAGGGAATGTCATTGTCAAACTGCGCGTTTTGACAAGGCAATAAGACATTGCATCTATTACAATGTGACATTCTGTGCCTTTAAATAGCCACACCCGCGAGTTGTACTGTGTTTTGATTGGAAGCGGTAGTAACATAGGATCAGTCATCAGCCACTTGATATTAAGCAGCCACTTTAGTGAGTGTCAGTACTGTTGGGAGAGAGGGAGAGACAGGCTGGGCTTTGGAGGTAGTGAGTTTTGGTAGCAAGTTGTTAATGAGTTCTGAGTGTGTTATCTTCTGTTCTTCTGTATTGAATTATACTTTTATTGTCTTGTCAGTGTGAGAGATGTATTGTATTTGTTACTTTCTTTTTTATGTTTCTTTTTCTAAGTGTTGTCTGTGTGTGTTTGGGGAGTGAGTGAGAGGGAGGAGGTGAGAAGTGGGAGTTAGCGTGAGGGGAATGGGCATGGTGAAGAGAAGGGGGGTGAAGAGTGGAATGGAGTGAAGATTGGTGGAGGGAGAAGTGGTGGAGCAAGGAGTGGTGGAGCAAGGAGTGGTGGAGTGAGGAGTAGTGGAGAGCTATGTGGTTGAGTGAGGAGTGGGCGTGGTGGTTAGGAGCGGAGGTGTGACTGTGGTTAGGAAAGGACATGGGGAGAAGATACAGAGGGCTTGAGGGCCATGCAAGGCCAGTGGTAGGGAAGTCTATGAGGGGCTTGGGAGAAGAGGGGCAGTTAGAGGGATTAGGGAAGAGATATCAGGTAACCAGTGACAGTCAGCAGCACAAGTCTGGAAATTCAGAGCTACAGTCTCCAGCTGAAGTGTTAATATGAAAAGCCGTCTTTAATGCTCAAAGGTATACACTCCTGGTTAGCTAAAAAAAGCCTGGTATAATGATTAAATGGAGATAGCGGAGATAAGGCCAGAGAAGGAGAGAGAGTTGGAGGGATTACCGGTAGCAGACCTGTATATGCATATGTGTACAGCTGCAATAAACCAGTAAAGTGGATCGGTATAGAGTTGCAATATACTCACGATAAATACCGTCCTGTTTGTCCTCACCCTCTCTCCTGGGGTCGCGTTGCACCTGGACGGTGGTGAGCGAGACTCCGCGGTGCGGGCACGATCCGGAAGCACAATACAAAAAGTAGAAGATCGAAGCAGCAGCCACTGCTATAGACTGAGACTCACCAGTGAAAAATAAAAAACAAAAAACTTGATTAAGCTACATAAAACGGATACTCAGGACGAACAAAAAGGAATGAGTGTGGGATACCTGGGAGTATTAAGTAAACCACCGCCAGTTTTTATAAGGGGCTCCAGATAGTTCTATTATCCACTTAGTATATAAACAGACAGGCCCTGATGTCAACATCTCTCATCATTAAAATAATCTTCCACCCTCTAACCTACCCTAAATATATAGATGTACCTCCCCACTTTTCTGTATCCCTCCCACCCCCAATAAATCTGCAAAACTGTCATTAAAACATAAGTAACAAAAAAAAATGATAATAATCTTCCACCCTCCTACAAAGTGAGCAGTTTGTTAGCAGCAGGGTTGTCTTTGGACATGTCCTTCGAGCGTGACCAGATATCGTCTTCTTCTGTATCACTAGAATTTGACTCTAGCACACCACGGTTATATTTCGGTTTTGGTTTTGCTCATTACAGTTTGGCACCAATCCTTGTTTTACAAAACGCAGAAGACACCGAAGACGGACGCGGTACATGATGCGACTTTTTAACTGTCAACCAAGCAACAAGGAGCTTTTTTTGCAGGTGTTTCCATCTCTGCCGGGTGGTACACTAGGAAAGAAGGCAAGTTTGGCTTAAACCAAGGGCCACACATGGTTGCAAGAAAGTAGGGCTCAGATCTCAATATGGTGTCCTTTGGGTCCACATTAAGCACAGAAATGATGCCATGAACAACGCCAAGGTATCTACAACTGGAACCATCAGTTTTCAGAAGGTCCTTCTGCTTTTCTAGAAGTGGTACCACCAGACTCAAGCTAGCACTGTCTGAAATCACTTCTCGTGTTGCTATTTTAAATGGTTTAAGTACAGGTATTTTTCACAAGTACAAGGATTTTCCAGTTTTCTAAGCACAAATAGAGGATGATAGAGTGATAGCCAGTAGAATAGACAGAGAAAAGAAAGGCAGAAGAGATACCTCTAATAGCTAACTCGTGTTTAAAAGAGAGTGCAAGCTTTCAGGACCACAAAGGGTTCTTCTTCAGGATGTTTTACTTACAGATGAAGCTGAAATAATCTGTCATATTTATATAGGAATTTTTAAATATTAGCAAGGGGAATTAAGGGGTTCACTCCTCCCACCACACCCCCCCCCCTGCAAGGCCTAAACACCCACCATGGGTCAAATACCACCTTCACCCACCCCCGCTACCCATGATAAACCAAGCACTGGTAGTTAACCCCTGCATTGCCTTAGCGGTTATGATGCTGCATGTAAATGTATTTTTATTGCATTGGATAGACGCCGGGGCTCCCCGGAGCTGGTATTAATGGGTATCAGCTCCGGAAACTCTCGGCATCAATCCAATGCAGGAGAAATGCATTTTATTTTTCTAAGTCCTGCTCTCAGATCCCATCTCGCCACCCTAGGGCTGGCGGCGATGAGGCCTTCGTTAAACTCTCAATTTCAGAGCTCCGATTATCTCATCGGAGCTACTAGAATAGCCGAAATCTATCGAAATGGCGCTATTTGGATTTTTGCAGCTCCCGCTCGATGTGTTTGAGCAGGAGCGAGAAGTTTCTAATAAATGCCTTCCCCGTACGATTTGGCCAACTCATCGAGGCTTTCTGAATAGCTACCTAGCAAAATGTTGCCATAACAGCTCAAAATCCTCGATCAGTTGGTTATCAAACCTACTAGCATCGGCCCCAATAAGTGGAACACATTTACGGTTCAATGATAGTGTTTCACTTATACTGTAGAGTATTTTAGTTGATGCAATAAAAGGTATATTTTAGGTTTCATTGATTTAATTCCTCACTTCAGTTGAGCGCAGATTCATTTAGTGGGTATCTGCTGCTTACAAAAATATCGTTAAAAGTGTGAAAAATAATGGGGGAAAAAATATATAGAAATTATGTAGGATTATATATATATATATATATATATATATATATATATATATATATATATATATATATATATATATATATATATGTATATATATATACAGTATATATTACATTTTTAAGGACATACTTTGTAATTCTTTATCAATTTTTTCACCAGAATGAAAATAAACTCTCAATGGTGCCAACTTTCAGGACCACAGATGTCCCTTCTTTGCTGTGTAAACACATCTGCCTGAAGAAGGCACCTTTGTGGTCCGCAAAGCTTGCACTCTTTTTTTTAAGTTGGCTTTTAAAGGTATCACTTCTACCTTGCATTTCTTTGTCTATATGTTAAGACAAGCGGAGATGATGGGAAGGAGCAGGCTGGCCCATGAAGCTTACAATCTATAAATACTGGAAGGAATAAAGAAAATGTATGGTAATGAAACTGCTTAAGGTGGTCGTTCTCTGCACTGGCTGCCTGTAAAATAGCAAATTTATTTCAAGATGGGCTTGTTGACATTCAGAGCCCTTCATGCCCAGCTATGTGAGAGAGCATCCAGTTCCCTACACTCCCAGAATCCCCGTGACTTCCTTTGGCGCCCGAGCTTTCAGCCGCGCTGCTCCCACTCGCTGGACCGGTCTGCCTCGTACAGTCCGAGAGCCCCCTCTCTGGGAATCAACAAAAACTGGCTCAGGAACTACCTGTTCCCCCAGGCATTTAATTAATTAACCACAACCTGTCCGAAATGTAATAGCTACAGCACCGCCCCATCCTGTCTTGTATCTTTCCTTGTGTTTGGTGTCTTTAATAACCTTACATGTTTTTTTTCTTTTCTGTAACTGTGAAGTGCTTTGGGTCTCATTGGGAGAAAAGCGCTATATAAATTAAGTTGTTATTATTATTATTATTATTATTATTATTAAGACTTGCCATGTATGTTTGGAACCTCCCTGGGAGCATCACGGCTCTCCTGCAACCAGGCACAGTACTGCTACTTTTTATTGCTTTTTGACTTCTCTTCATGTCAACAAGCCAGCGTAGATGATAGCTTATCCATAAATAGGTGCAATAGCTGTATTTACGGATAGTGGGGGTCTGAGGTCCTAAATAAACAAGCTAAGCACTGGAGCAGGGTGCTAATGAGTTAAGGGTATCAGGAGACTGGCACTCTGCATGTGTGTGCTATATACAGGGGGCAGAGAAGAGGCGCCGGGCTGTTTTATGTCTGACAGGTCAGTGCAGGAACGCCTCCAAATTCATAAATACCAAGCTGGACTCCTAGGAATGACCCTCCTCTGATTACCGCCCTGGGCCAGCAGGGAGATCCGCTTCTCCGGGGAAATATTATATTATTAAAAA
This sequence comes from Ascaphus truei, assembly GCF_040206685.1. Taxonomy (NCBI): domain Eukaryota; kingdom Metazoa; phylum Chordata; class Amphibia; order Anura; family Ascaphidae; genus Ascaphus; species Ascaphus truei. Next base: position 433,023,186 of record NC_134485.1, on the reverse strand, counting down.
AGTGTCAGGAAAACACATTCTATATTTAAATTCCTCTTCCATCCTAGATCCATTTCATGGGCAGCCTGGATTAGCGGTCAGCTGGGGATTCCAGCGCTCAATCACACATGTTTACTGGCTCCAAACCTTTCCTTATCTGACCCCAACTTGCAGCCTTCACTTCGGGGCTTATTGACTCAAGTCTCCCGGCTGCAAAACCAGTACAAAAACCGCGTCAGATTTATCAAAGAAAAGGAGTTCAATTGAAAGCGGTTCATCCTGTGCTAAAACGGGTGCAACTCATTTGCTTTGGTTCTGACCCAGTTGCACAGCCAGCAGACTTTAAATAAAAACCCTCATACTTCTGAAGGTGCAGACCCATGTGTCACCCTTTCAATGCGGTGCACGGCAGAGCACTTACCTGTGCTGGGGGGTGATGGACAATGCAATGTGTTTTGGATTACTGAGGGGTCACTATCTTACAGGCTGAAGGAACGGCTCAGAGAGCAAAGGCGCTGGCTCAGAAACTCATACAGCTCACCGTGAAACAGGGGAGCCTGGTTTAAATCCTCGTCTCCTTGTAGCCTTTGGCGAGTCACTTTATCTCATTGTGCCTTGGGCATCAAAATAAGATTGTAAGCTCTACAGAACGAGGACTCATTGTGTCTGTAAAATTCTATGTACCACGCTACGTACACTGTCAGCACTATGTTCCACGCTACGTACACTGTCAGCACTATGTACCACGCTACGTACACTGTCAGCACTATGTGAAGGAGGGAGAAGGAGTGGCTCAGTGAGTAAAGACACTGACTGGCACTGACTGGCACTGAGTGTGAAGCAGGGGAACCTGGTTCAGTTCCCGGTGTCGGCTCCTTGTGACCTTGGGCAAGTCACTTTAGCTCCCTGTGCATCAGGCACCAAAAACATAGATTATAAGCTCTGCGGGGCAGGGACCTGCGCCTGTAAAGTGCTATGTAAAACTAGCAGCGCTATACAGAACATGTTATTATTATGTGGGATGGGAGGAGGCAACAGATGGGATGTTCTGACATACTGTATGGATTCCACCTTTTCCTTTAAAAAGTCATCAAAGTCCTGAGGTGAGATGGAGGAAGAAGAAGAGGAGGCAGCTGAGGGTGATCTGAACAGCGAGTCAAAGACAGAAAAGAGTCGGCGTGGGTTAGACGTGTGCGTGTTGATTACTGATGAAAAGTAGGTTTGTTTTGCCTGGGAGAGGGCAGAGCTGAAACAGGACGGCATGAATTTGTAGTGAAGGAAGTCTGCGAGAGTGAGAGCTTTCCTCCAGAGGCGCTCAGAGGAACGAGTGGGTGTGGGTCTTTTTTATATGTTTTGAGGGGGTGGGGGTCTTTTTTTATATGTATTAGGGGTGGGATTTTTTAAATATGTATTGTGGGCTGGGGTGTATTTTCTAATATGTATTGGGGGGGTGGAGGGTGTATTTCTTAACATGTATTGGGGTGGAGTGTGTATTTTAATTATGTGCGGGGGTGGGGTTATATGTATTTAGGAGGGTAGGGGGTTTTGGTATGTATTTTGGGGGGGGGTGAGTGAGAGTGGGGTAATTAACAGAAGGTGGGGGCGAGTGAGAGGAGAGGGTGGGAGGGAGTGAGTGAGGAAAAGAGGGAGTAAGAGTGAGACACAGGGGAGAGAAATACATACGAGGTGAGAGGGGGTGAGGGTTAGAGGAGAGAGTGGGTGAGTGAGGAAAAGGGAGTGAGACGGAGGGGAGAGAAATACATGGGAAGAGGGGGAAATAGTGGGTCTCGTGAGATGTGAAAGGGGGGGGGGGCCTGGACGTAACTCTAGTCCTGGGCCCCGGGAAACCTATCAGCAGCCCTGTTTGCCTTCAAATACTTCTTAGGCAAGCTACCCCCGTAGATGAACAAACTCCTCACCCCTACCACACGCACTACTAATCACCTGAGATCTGACTCTATGGGACTATTCACGGCCCACTGGTTCAACAAAGTATCCGGCCGTTCCTCCGTCTCTTACCGTGCACCCCACAAATGGAACAGTCTCCCGGAGACTCTCACATCCACCACCAGTTTAAGTTCTTTCATAGCTAAAGCAGTCTCACATTTTAATCTGGTCTGTAACTGTTACATACGCCTATAATATATATTATCTCTAACTGTGCATGCGATGTCTTCATATTTAATGTATAACCCTTTTTACCTAATGTACCCATGTATTTGTAACCATGTATCTGTCATCATAACTCTGTGCCCAGGACATACATGCGAACGAGAGGTAACTCTCACTGTATCACTTCCTGGTAACACATGTTATTAACAAATAAAATCCACAAAAAGATGCTCCCACCTTAGCCCGCCTTTACTCCCGTCCATATGAATGGGCGCTGAGGCGTGCTAAAGGTTAGCCCCCTTTTGTGAATTTGGGCTTCGGGGAACCAGGATTTGAAACCAGCTTCACTACGACAGACACACTGCAGGTGTGCGGATTGTTATATGCAGGAAGAACAGTCACTCCACAGTATCAGAGCATAAATGGGAGCAGTTAATCATTTGCTAGGAAATCATTTCACCCGTAGCATAAAAGACCTGTCTGTTGTCTGATCGTCCATCAGCGGTTTGGAAGGCACAGGATACCGTAACCACGTCCCGGCCTTCCTTATGAGCTGAGAGTAACCGCGTGCTTGCGTCTCCTCGCAGGCTCTCCGTCTCCGCTGTCTGTGTGTAGCTCTCGCCTTTGAAGTCCCAGCAGCGGCTGCTCTCGGCCTATAACTTCTCCCCCCGGCACCTGCTAACGGAGCAGCTGGGGCAGAGGAGATTTAGAAATACGAAGTGAGAGCTGCATGGAGAGGGTGGGCACTTCCACGGGGGGGGGGGGGGGTGTTTAGGTTCAAAAAATGTACGTGTTCTGGTTCTGCGGAACTCAGTTGGTTTGGGTTTTTGTAACACACATTATGGAAACAAAACTCAAAAGGAGCAAGATTTTTTTTATTTTTTTTCAATGTGGCCAACTTTTTCGCAGTTAAAACTTCTGTGCGTGAGTTTTCGGTCGGGAACCCAAA